>NC_056733.1:789467149-789537149 GCF_019279795.1 Protopterus annectens | reverse complement strand
ATAATTATTAAGTTTCTCATGGCTGTCTTCTCCAATATCATAGCTGCTAAAGATAGAATGGAGGTGGGTCTGTGAGAAAGAAGTGACACACCAAGTAATTTTCTTGTTGGAAAAGGCAAGACAGTTGCTGCTTTCTTGATATCAAATAAAAATGTTTTTTTTTATAACTCAAAGTCTACATGATACATGTTAAAGGTTCATCCAGGTAGGGGTCACATGCAAAATCAATTTGGGGTAATGATCATCAATTTCAATTCTTCCATAAAAAGGAATTTTTTTTCAGGATTTAGTTTAGTAAGCTTATGGAAGTCTTTCTTAATTAGAAGGTAGGGGAGAAGGCACATTCCTTAGAATTAGTAATGATATGTGTTTCAGAATAAGAACAATCCTTCACTTTTACCTGTCATGGAAGGACAGATGCCACAGGCAAAAAAAAAATTGTAGAGAACTGGAGGAGCTTTCCTTAAGTAATAAGCATCCCCAAACTTATTAAATCTGACTCCACTAATAAGCAACTTTCCTTACATGTATTAGGCTCCTAGGTCTTAACGATGCTTTAGCAGAAGATTTTTCACTCCTTTCTGAGTGACATTTACATTGAGTAATTGTTTATTTATTTATTTATTTATTTATTCATTTATTCATTCAGCTATACATTTCTGAACTCAGGTAGAGCTATGATACACTTGGTCCATGTTCATTCACAGCCCGGAATAAGAAAGTTAGTTAACAACAGCAGAATATGCAAAGTAGAAAGCAAAATGTTGATTACATCACATTATAGTAGTAGACAAATTTACAAAACAATCTTGGCAATACGTAAGAACATTGATTATATATGCACAGAAAAAATTGGCAATAGCACTTATTACAATTACAATACAATACAATATAATACAATACAATATATAAGCTTATGAGAGGTCAAGGCTGCCAAGACAACAGTTAGAGGAAGCTATCTGATTAGAGTTCTAAGCATTTATGTGATGTTTCCTTTCAAGTGGTATTTACATTTACCAGGTTTTGGAAGGCAGGCATGGAAAAAGAGTGCTTAGTGTGTTTGAGTTTGGGAAAAGAGACAAGTAAGTCTTGAGAGAGAGAGTAACCATAAGCTGTATGGAGTTTGTCTTTCTGAGACTCTGCTGGAAAAGAAGGTAAAGGATTCTATGTCAATGAGCTTAAAGATCAAGGGGTCTGTGAGGCTCTTTGATGAATTAGTTGCCATTTTGCTTTGGACAAAGTGTTGCAGTAGTGGTTTCTTCCAGATGTTAGACTTATGAATTAGCAGATGTTCTTCTAGATCGGTCGAAGCTGCTATATTTTTTTTTTTTTTAGGCTGCCGCATTTCGGGGCATCCATATTGAGTTTATAGTAGGAGAACACTCTTCCCAGTAGCAATACTCCCTTGGGGAAATATCAAGTGAGATTGATTATACAGTCACCTGTCCTTGTCTCCTGCTTTAAATGTCTTATATAATTGAAGAATAATCCGCAGTGCTACCTGCAGGCTCATCACTGTATAAGTATGAGGGAAGTATTTCCCTTGTTATGGCACTAACATGCTTAATTAGTCTCTTGCTGTTCAGGATTAAATGAGTTGAAGTATTTGCCAAGGCAGCACTGATTCTTTTAGGAGAGATTTCAGCAAGGATTAGGTTGCTTTAATTTTTAATGATGACTAATGTGACAGATGAATTGAGATTCTTGTTTATGTAGCTGTAAAGGTATGTAGTGAAGCACAGTGACTCTTACATGTTCCTGAAGGTACTATGGGAGTCAAATGTGTTAGGAGTGGAAATGAGCATTCAGCCCACATGTCTGTGATTTCTCTTAAGGTTTGCTTGTTCTTATTTGTAACCTCACTATCTGCTGAGGTGAATATTAAATGAAGTTGACTGTATTGTCTTGTTATTCTTATTATGTTTGTGTGAGTGTATGTCCCTTTGAATGACATTAATATGTTTGTTGAGAAAAGTAGATGGTTAACTTTCTAAAGTAGTACATAAGAGACTGTTAATGATAGCTGCCCTTCCATATGACATTAACAGATTGCAAAAACTTCAACCAATTCATCAACACCAAACTTAAATATTCTCAGAAAAAGATGAGTTTATGTTGATTTTTCCATTCAAGGATATCGTTTGCTAATGCACTGTTTCTTTTTTAATGACTCCCTCCTTGGTCAGATCCGACCACAAACTGATAACCCTGGACATCCTCACCCCTCCACCTCCCCCAGTCAAAGAAACCATAGTTAAAAACCTTTCCAAAGCAAACTTCAAACTACTTGCATCCGAAGTGGAAAGCTTCACTATTCCCTTGCAGAAGGATAATGATATCCAGGATGCGGAATCCTATACCAAGGCACTCTATATGCATCTTCAGGATTGCATGGACCGTGCTATCCCAAATAAAACCAAGACTCCTTCCTCAAGCAAGGTGGACCCCGGCCATAAGCAAACTTTACAATAAAAGGAGGAGACTTATACAAAAATAGGCCAAATCTCAAGTAGAAAAATCATCCCTGATCAGCATTAGTAAGAAATTGAGGGCCCTCATCAAGTCAACTAAAGCTAATTTTGAAAAGAAAGTTGCCAAGGATAACCATAAGGTCTTCTATGGCTACATCAAAAACCTAAATGGCAATGCTCAGGTCTGTTCTGAGCTAGTACAAAATGGAACAAAATACACTGACCCTTCTGACATTGCCAACATCTTGGCTGACAGGTTCATTACAAATCCCCACCACCACCACCTACAGGGCCTATTACCATTCCAGGGGATTGTGTAAGTCCAATTATTACTGATACGTTGGTTAACAAGGCTCTGTCTAAAGCTAAAAACACTGCCTCCATGGGACCAGATGGTGTCCCAGGCTGTGTCATACACGAGCTCCAAAAGGAAATAACCCCGCATCTTAATACCCTGTTCAGTCTCAGCCTCTCCACAGGATATGTGCCCATAGAATGGTGCACGGCAACGGTGGTCCCGCTACACAATGGTGGGGCCACAACTGACCCTGGGAACTACCGACTAATAAGCCTGACCAGTCTGATCTGTAAGGCTATGGAACTAATCATTATGGAACTCATAAATGGAGAGATTGGGGACCTCCAGTCGCTGGATCCCACACAGTTCGGCTTTGTCATGGGCAGATCATGCCTCCTGAACCTGGTGGATTTCTTTGAGACAGTTACTCAGGCTATAGATAAGGGAAAGGAGGTACACACGGCTTACCTTGACCTTGCTAAAGCATTTGACACCATTCCCCATTCAGGTATTATTGATAAGCTCACCAGCCTGGGCATAAACCCTTACGTCACAAGATCGATCGCAAACTGGCTCTCAGACAGATCCCATAAAGTAAGAGTAGCGGGATCTATGTCCAAATCCAGACCAGTATCGAGTGGTGTGCCTCAGGGCTCTGTCCTGGGGCCCCTCCTGTTTGGCATATACTTCCCAAAAGTACAGGCAAGCACAGAAGGGCTGTGGCTGACTAAGTTTGCGGACGACTGCAAACTGGGTGCTATAATAGAGTCTCCGGCCGACATGGAGATCCTCCTGAAGGGCCTAAATGAGACTGATGCATGGTGTCAAAGCCATGGTCTCAAGCTAAATGCAAAAAATGTGTAGTAATCCCCTTTGGAAAAAAACAGAGTACCTGCAAATTACAACATAGGAGGTAATCCCCTGAAATCTGAAGAAGAAATAAGGGATCTAGGGACCCAAGTAGATAGTCAGCTTTCCTTTGATAACCATGTTGCCAAAGTGGTGAGAAAATCCTTCTATGTGACCCATCTGATCTCGAAAGGGTTCGCATCAAGATCTAAGGATGTAATGGTGCCCCTTTACTCTTCCCTCATCAGACCCATTATTGAGTACAATGCACCAATTGGAATGTACCTGGCTAGACATCTCCAGCAGCTAGAGAGACCACAGAGGTACTTAACCAAGAGGATCACTGGCCTCAAGCAGTTGCCCTATGCAGCATGATTGAAAAAGCTAAGACTGTTCTCTGTTGCATACCGCTTACTCAGAGGCGATCTCTGTCTAACATACAGAGCCATGTCCAACCCAGAATGTTGAACATGCTCCATCTTAGCAAAACCAAATCTACTCGAGCTACACGCTCTAGGGATATAAACCTCAACACAACCATGAATAGAACATGCTGGAGGGATAGATTCCCTTCGCAGAGACTTCTCTCACTATGGAACAGGGTCCCGATCTACATAAGACAGAGCCCCTCACTATCACTCTTCAAGAGGAACCTTGATGAGTGAATGACTAACAGAAAGTTCACACCGGGGATCACACCAACAGCACTACTAGATAGGGGCCAAGGGTACTAGCTGCTAGTACAAGGGTCTAGGGAACTAGTAAAGGGGCGGTGAATACCGCACAATGTGGCTGGGCTAATATATGCCTTCGGGCAGATAGCCTAGTACCAACCTATGATCCTTTTAGTAGCTAATCAAAAAATTCATAGTGTTAAAAGTTCCTTAGTTATTCAGACTGACTGGCTGCCCTCTGTCTGCATTCTGTTTCATATAGACTCCTCCACTGTGATCTATGTTTGGCCTTTCAGTCTTTGAAAGACCCCACCCTCCTGGACCTACTCTGTCTTCATAGAACTAATAACTCCTCAAATACACACACAAAGGACCTTAATCTCTACCAAATAATTAATAGGACACATTGGCACAACTGTTTGTTACCCTAGGATATTACCCACCTATGGCATAAACTACTTTGCAAATTAAGCAAAGAGATACTCTAGTTACAAACAAGACTTTCCTAGGCAACTGGATGGACACACAAATTTCCCCAGGCATATATCATGTGACCTTCTTGAGATGGGAAGTAAGTTTTAAAGTTGAGTATGCTGTGTAAGGCTGTTGATGGTCTGATGACTGATATCTTTTGAAGAACCTATCAAGTTCTTTAGAACTAGTGTAGCTGTGGTGGCAAAAAGAGGCAGCTGCAAGGTGTTAGGAGGTGTAATTGGCAGTTGCTGATGGGACTTTATAGCAGTACTGGCATTCAGAAATTAATACTTATACTATAATTTCAGTCAGGACTGAAGGGCTGGAGTACCTTGTGGGAGGTGTCATAATTATAGCAAGCAGTTTGCTACAGTGTTTTCCTTTTGTAAAATATTTGATGTAATGTTGTCCTATCTCGCCTTCATTCTTACAAGGTTGGGTCTGGATCCACTCCTTGGATTAATCTTGGCCTTTATTTTCAAGCTCAAGGTCCTCTGCCAGCTCGTGGCTAACTCCCTATCCCAGCATGCCCTGGAACTATCCCCAGATCTTGTTTGCCGCTAAACAGATCGAGCGTTTGCTAGCTCTGGCTAAGTACAATCCTTTTGATTATTTTTTGATCTATAATTCTTAGATAATTATTTAATAATTTAGATCATTGGATAATTTAGCTTTTATAGCTTATTGTGTCTACTCATGATTCGGTATTTTTTGCATTTGAGCTGTTTCTGACTTTTGGCCGTCATTTTTTTAACTAGGCCTTGTATTTTCCCTTCTCGGTTTGTGTTAATCTGTAGCTGCCCTATTAGTGGTACAGATCATTTAATTTAGAGAACTGTTGCAGAGCCCGTTTTAGTTAGAGGGCTTTAACCCTTGTGTTTCTTGCTCTTTCCCTTCCTGGTTTGTTGCTAACTGTTGTTGCCGTTGTAGTGTTTCAGTTCATTTAAGTTAGAGAAATGTAACAGGGCCTGTTTAAATTGCAGGGCTTAGTCTTTGCTTTTTTTCCCTGTGTGTTCTGTGTCCTCAGTAGCTCGACCTGTTTAAATTAGAGGGTCTAGCCTAAAAAAAATAAAAACCATTTTGTTGTGGTTTGTTGCTGTTCTTTCACCTTAAAAATGTCAGATAAGGAATCTAAGACAACAGGTTTTAAAAGTGTCCCAGGTGTAGAAAAAAGATGCCCCTTAGCAATAAACACATCCTTTGTGTTTATTGCCCTGGGGCCATCCATCTCCAGGAGTCATGCTCTATTTGCCACTCATTTAATCATAGAGCCCTCATGGAAAGGAAAAATAAGTTGATTCTAAAAGTCTTCTTAAAACCCCCTTCTCAGAGGCACTGGAAGAAGGTCTGGCTTCATCTAGATTGGATAAATCACCTTCTGCAAAATCTGACAAATCAGACAAATCAGGAAAAAGATCTTCCTCTTCTTCATCATTGGATCTGGCATATAAAATACCTAGACTGTCCTCTTCGGATCTGAGGTTTGCTGGATCAGACATGGCTCCATCGGCTCTGACACCTTCTTGCTCGGTGCCATGAAGTTTGAGCATAGGAGTCAGTCCCCAACCTTGGAGTCGGTGTCCCCTATTTTGAGATTGTCCATACTACCAAAGACTAAATCTCCCACTCCCTCGACCAGGTCTTCTAGCCTTTTCAATGATGATGTGGATCAGGCGGCACAGAAGCTCTTACAGACACCGGCACTGGCCAAATTACTGTTGGATCCCATCTGACCCCCAGGGCTTCTGATACTACGACATCCACTTCCTCTGCTCCAAATCCTCCTCTGATCCAACCTCTGGCTTTGGAGTCAGAAGGTCTGGAGTTGGTATTAATGGAACTGTTGAATCCGAGACCCACCATGGGTTCTATGGATCTGACCACGGCTTGGATGTCCTTGGCTCCACTGAGCTGGAGGAGGCTTGGAGAAAACACTCTCTGGTCAAGTCTGGGGAGGTGAGTCGGATCAGACAGCTGACGGATCCGACTATGCCTCTCGGAGCCTCGGCTTGGGTGAGGTCAGCTCCTACCTCAGCCTCGGATCCATCGTCTTTGTTTTATGGGGGTCCTGTGGCTTCTTTGGATCCAGGGATATCCCTGGATCAGGGATGGAGGGCTTTTGAGGTAATGAGGTGGGTGCTGTCTCCAGAGACAGGTCCACAGTCCTCTTCAGATATTCCTCCCACCAGAACATTGTTGCCTGCCTCTTGACCCCTGTGTCCACAGGGATGCAGAAAGCCTAGGCCTCAGGATACCCCGCAGGGCACCCCCCCACTCTTCCAAAACCTCCCCCAGAGTACCCTTCTGAGGAGGTCCCTCAGAAGAGACTGTGCAAGAGTAAGCACTTAGGCTCCCCAGAGGAGTGTATCACTTCTGATACAGACCTTAATGAGGCAGAAGGGTCCCCACAGTCACCTCCTGATGATGTTTCCTTTGGAAACATCCTGAAAATATTAAAGCAGACAGGTGGCTGCAAGTCCTCTAACCCTTCGGTGGAGGAATGCGTATACCTGAAGGCCTTTGGGTCTCACCCTTCCACCTCTTGGGTGACTCCACCTTTCGATGAGCTCCTTGAGCTGGTTTCTCGAAAGGTTTGGAAGTCCCCAGATTCCATGGAGCCTATTCCTAGTAGGCCAAACAAATTTATTACATCCCCCTCTGACAAATCTTTTTTAATGAAGGGAGTCCCAGCCCATATCATGGTCGTGGCAGCGGCCACTAAGAAGGAACTCTCAGAGATATTTTCTTCTGTCCACCCCCCGATTAAGGAATCTAGGACTATGGACAGGTATGGAAAGTGCATTTTTTCCTCAGCGGCTTTTTCTCTCAGATCACTGAACTACCTTACCCATTTTATGAGTCTACAGAGGGATCTCCTGAAAGATCTAGGAGATACCCACCAAGATTCAGTAGCTGAAGTGGATGCCAACAAAGTAACCTCTCAGCTCACTATGTTAAACTCAGTTGTTAATGCATCCATGAGACTCATTTCCTGTGCAGCTGATGAAGCAAGTAGAGCAGTGGGTTCTGGAATTTCCCTATGGAGACATTCTTGGATGCGCTTATGTGACTTTGCAGAACCCTTTAAGTCTTCCTTTGTAAATGCCCCATTTAACGGCTCATCCCTGTTTGGGCCTAAGGTAAAGGACACACTCACCAGGTGTGAACAGGAAGGAAAGACTCTGTCTGCCTTAGGAATCCATTTTTCTGGAGACCAATTCTGGATCTCAGCATTCTAAACAAATCAGTAAAGAAGAGCAAGTTCCAGATGGTGGCACTACAGTCAATACTCCCATTCCTGGAAAAAGATGATTTGATGTGCTTTATAAATCTCCAGGATGCATACTACCATATAAAAATGGATAAGCGATCCAGGAGACACTTGTGCTTTCGACTGGGAGCCAGTCACTACCAGTTTTGAGTTCTACCCTTTGGCCTCACTACAGCCCCCAGAGTGTTCACCAAATGTATGGCAGTAGTAATGGCTCACTTGAGACGTCTGGGATTCCAGGTGTTTTCATACTTAGATGCCTGTCTCTTAACCGCCACAACCAGGCATCTGCTAACCAAGCCCAGAAATACGACCTTGCAACTCTGCTCCCACCTAGGGATTACCATAGACTATGAAAAGTCTGCCTTAGTGCCTTCTCAACATGTGGTTTTCATAGGGGTAGAATTAGACTCAACACAAATGATGGCGAGACTTCCACCAGAAAGGGTCCAATCTCTAAGGTGCCAGGTGAGATATCTTTTAAGAAGAAAGAAAGCCCCAGCAAAGATAGTCCTCAATGCTCTTGGGATCATGGCAGCAGCAATGGTTTTGGTCCTCCTAGCATGTCTACATATGAGAATTCTCCAGTGGTTGCTATCCACTCAGTGGTCGATGCAAAAACTGCTGATGTCTCACAAAATAGTCATAACAGAAACTTGCAAGAAGGATCTTCACTGGTGGCTACACTCCACTAAAGTGACTCTAGGTCGATCATTTGTTCACTCCCAGTCAGTGGCCACAGTGACAACGGATGCATCTCAGATAGGGTCGGGGGGGCATTATCTGGGAAAGACAGTCCAAGGCACCTGGCAGAATCACGAGGCTTACATGGGCATCAATGTCCTACTGATGAGAGAGGTGCTTTTAGCATTGCAAGCATTCAAGGACTCTCTCCCTCCTGGGAACCATTGCATTCCAGACAGACAACATGTCAAGTGTATGGTATAGATATATATATATATATATATATATATATATATATATATATATATATATATATATATATATATATATATATATATATATATATATATATATATATATATATATATATATATAAACAAACAAGGAGGAACCAGATCTTACTCATTTTGTTGAGAGGCCCTGAGAATATGGCAATGGGCAACCTCCCCCCAACATTTTCTGATTGCAGTGCACATCCTGGGGAAATCCAACGTGATAGTGGACAGACTCAGCAGAGCGATTTTGATGCCTCACGAGTGCTGCCTGAAACAGGAAGTAGCAGAAAAAAAAAAAAAAAAATAAAATAGCAGCCAGCTATGCACTCTTTGCGACATCCATGAATGCCAAATGCAGCAGATACTTTGCCCTCATCCCCCGTCCAGGGGAGTCACCAAGGGAAGCACTTGTACATGATTGGTCCCCAAGCCTTCTCTATGCCTTCCCCCCTTTTCCACTAATTTCCAAAGTCGTTCAGAAAGCCAGTTGGGAAGGGACTTGATACTCATCACTCCATACTGGCCTCACCAAATCTAGTTCCCCTTCCTGTGGCCTCTTCTTCAGGAGGAGTCATGGATTCTGGACCTGATTCTGGACCTTCTGACTCATGTGTCAGGAACACTCCACCCATCACTTCAGACCCTCAAACTGACAGCGTGGCTGCTCCAATTCCAACAATAGCCAGGTTTCCAACCCTCTCCTCTCGAGTTAAACACATTCTAATTTCTTCTCATCAGGCTTCAACGAGGAAGATTTATAAAAGCAAATGGAACAGATTCTGTTTATGGGCCACCTATAACCATATTGATTCCTTTTCTGCTCTTATTAGTTTAATGCTGGACTTCCTAGCAAAACTTTTCAACAAGGGTGCAGCTGCAGCTACTAATAGGGTTCAGCTAGCAGCAAATTTGAACTTTCAGTTGGGAGACTCTGGCTCTAATATAATATCTCATAAGCTAAGCAAGGCCTTTCTCAAAGGTACTATGTTATTAAGACTGCCTATCAGAGACCCTCCAGCACCATGGGACCTAAATTTAGTTCTGTCTCATATATTTTTTCTCCCTTCGAACCAGCATCATCTTGCGAATTAAAGTTTTTGATTTGGAAAAACATTTTCTTGGAAGCAATCACCTCTGCCAGAAGGGTGTCAGAGTTACAAGCATTGTCCATAAAGTCTCCATATTTGCTATTCCATAGAGACAGGGTATCTTTGCAAATAAACCCCTTCCTTTTTATCTAAGGTGATTTCAGAGACAAATTTGAATCAAAGTATTGAATTCCCAGTTTTCTTCCCAAATTATGAAAACAAAGCAGAGTACGTTACATCAACTGGATGTACATAGACAGTTATGTTTTTACCTACACAGAACTGCAGAGTTCCAAAAATCTGATCAGTTATTTGTTTCTTTTTCAGATTCAAAGAAAGGATCTTCTGTCTTTAAAGTTACACTTTCTAAATGGCTATCAGATTGTATAACTTTTATTTACAAGTCTCAAAATAAAGAACTTCCGAAAAAGTTAAGGCTCATTCTACAAGAGCCATTGCTACTTATTCAGCCTTTCTGAGTAAGGTACCAATTGACACTGTGCTGCAGCAACATGGGCTAAAACAGATACTTTTATCACTCATTACAAAGTTGATTTGGCCTCCAGGAACAGAGCCTCCTTTGGATCCATGGATCTGAGGAATATTCTCCCATGAGCCACCCAAGAATCAGTGTGCTAAGAACACTGTCCTAACCTAGTAAGAATGAAGGTGAGGTAGGACAACATCACATAAAGAAGTTATGTACTCACCATAATGTTCCTTGTGTGTTGTCCATCTTCATCTTAATTCTTACATCCCACCCTCCTGCCCCTTCCCTTTCTTTCACTCTTATAACACCAGGTCTAATAAAATTGGATCCCCTTGACTTCTGCCCTTCTTCATCAGTCTCTGAATCCTTCCTTAGAGTTAGGCATACCTGTATACATTTAGGGCAAACAAGATCTGGGTATAGTTCCAGTGCATGCTGGGATATGAGTTAGCCACGAGCTGGCAGAGGATTTCAAGCTTCAAAATAAAGGCTGAGATGGATCTGAGGTCTATCAGCTCATTTGTTCCCATTATGGAGTAAGAGCCAACTGAACGGGATCATCATTCAGGCAGCAGTCAGAGGTGGTTTGAGCTTTTCTGTTTTTCTCCCTGTCACTAATGTGCATGCACCCAGCATAGCACCAGAGAGGCATCTAATAGGATGTCAGCAAAGGACATCCCCTCATATCCACATGAAGAGTTACTTTTAGGCAGCCGTGACCCTCCCTGGCAGCATGAGTGGTGATCTCAATAGTCATCTCAGTGTGCTTGCAAACCACACCCTTCCCAGTGAAGGCAAGCAGGCTACATCCCTTCACTCCTCTGCTCCCTGACTGACTGTACCAGTGCCAGGGCTGATAATCGAACCACAGTCACCTGGGTTGAAGTCTGAGCACCAGTCATCTGCGCTACAGTATCAGGCTTAATTTTAATATAGAATGTTGCTGTGAATCATATTTATTTCATTGTTAGACTTTCAGTAAATGTTAACTTCAGATGTGAAGTTGTTCAATCTCGCCGTTCATTCTTTACTAATGGTTTCCGAGCCGATCCCTCAGCTCCGATAAAGCCAATTGCAAACTCGAGGTCTTCAAATAGCTCGAAGCCAAGTCCCTATTCCATGATGCACCTGTGAAATGTTCCTTAAGATAGGATATCCAACTCCTCTTGTGAAGACCATATAAAAGGAAGTGCAACAAAAAAGAGTAAATGATGTTTATATGGCTATCTTAAGTACAGAATTTAGCCTACATCAAGGTATTGGCAATTCAGCAAATGATACACTTGTGACTCGTTAATTTACTATTAGTTTCCTGACCCCTTTTAGTATAGAGGCTTTAGAGATTCGCAATATTATTATGAGAAATTGGAATATTTTTTGCACTGATGCGGAGTTAAACAATAAATTAAGAATGTTTTGGACAGTAAGAGAAGTATGAGGGTTAGAACACCTGGTATGTACAGGTGTGAAGCCTGTAATATGTGCAGGTTTAACCTGGTATGTACCGATGTGAAGCCTGTAATATGTGTAGGTTTATGCCATCAGGGAGTACATTTGAAAGGTTCAATTGTAACTCTGAATCGGTTGTATACCTTGCCCAGTGCAGAGGATGCCCAGCTTTCTATATTGGTAAGACTGATAGGAAGTTGAAAGAGAGGGTATACAAACATGATTATTACATCAGAAAGGGCAAGGTAGAAAATGCATTGGTGAAACACTGTGGTGCCATCTTGGGTCACTCCTTTCGATTTAGGATGGTGGAACAGGTTGCCCCGGATCCGTGTAGGGGAGGACTATCATCCCTTATTTTGGAGAGGCAAGAGGTTTTCCTGAATGAAGTGATTTCATCAACGTGTATTTTGAAATTAAAAAGTTTAGAGAGATAGAGGTTATGTGGTATAGTTTTGAGAGACATTGTTGTATTTTATCTTGTTTAATCTCAGTTTTAATTTTAATATGTAGGACATTTAATGTCTAGTGTATTTGAATGTTTTATCACATTGTACAAAGGGAATGATACGTTTTATTTTATTTTGTGTACGGTTATTTCACAATGTATTTTTAAGACTCTGTTGCATTATATATTAGTGGGAAGGGATGTTGTCTGATTGGAGCATATTCAGATTAATTAATCAAACCAATATATAAAAGAATGGTTTGAGAACATGTTGATGTCTGAGGAAGTCAAGTCATTGACCTATTGTTGAATAAATTGGTTTATTTTTAGCCACCTGCCTGCAGCACTTTTGTTTCATTTACCAGTTTGTATTTGTTTTGTTTGGTTTGCACCTGTGAATTACCTCAGATCTAGTTTGTCATTAAAAATTTTCTAAAAAAATTTTTTGATAGCTAGCATAATTAGTTAGATAGCATTGTTTATAAAGCTCTTATAGCTTTCAGTATGTTTGGCCTAGTTAGTAGTAGTTCTTTCTAGGTGTGGTCTGTTTAGACTTTGTTTTTTTATATAAGGCTTTGTACAATAAACCTTAGTTTATATAGTTAAGGTTATTGCTTCCTTTTTTTCAGCTTGCTGTGTTATTTAGTGATCTTTGTCACATTTCTTAGATAGTTGTAGTAATTAGACTTCTGTGTGGTCTGTCTAACCTTCTTTTTTTAGATAAGGCTTAGTCGTTTACTGCTATTGCAACTTACAGTGAACTCTACTTATTTAGATAAGGTTGTTGTTTATCAGCAGCTATCTGTTTTTGATAGTCTGCTTGTGTGGTATCACCTATTGTGTGGGTGTTTGTGTGTTTTAGCCTGCTTTTATTAAGGCTTGCCTGGTATTTTTTCTATTGTGTGAAAATTTACTGTTGTAGTTTTCTTTGTGGTAACAGTAAATATTTTCTAACTTTACTATGGCTGATCAAGATAAGCACCCAAGTCTGGGTTCAAAAAGTGCCCAAAGTATGGCCAGAAAATGTCAGTTACAGACAGCCACATTAACTGTGTTTACTGTCTAGGGGCTCTGCATTTGCAAGACAGTTGTGCCATTTGTCATTCCTTCTCCTCTACGGTCCTGCAGGAAAGGAAGACAAAACTGATCGATACAGGCTTGTTGAAGCCTTTATTTCAGGAAGCTTTGAGTTACCAGGATGGTTCCAGTAGGTCTTCAAAGTCTTCTAAGACATTGGACTCAAAAAAATCAAAGAAGTCATCAATTTTGGCTCCACTGCCCTCGGAGCTGGCAGTCTTTTCCTTTCGGAGCCAGCCCCCAGTCTTGGAACCGGTCTCTGAAGCACCAAAGAGTCCTATTCTCCTGTCGGTACCAACTTTGGTACAATCTTCTCAATCATCTGTCAGCCTGTCAGATCTGGACGTGGATCGTGTGGTACAGAAGCTGTTGTTGGACTGGCATTAGCCAAAATGTTATTGGTTTCGACCCAAATGGCTTTGGAACCAAAGACCATTGCACCGACTCTTTCTATTCCTCCTCCGAGCCATGCTGGTCCTTTGAAGCCGGAGGAGTCAGACCTGATGTTATTGGAACCGTCAGAGCTGACGCCTGCTCCAGTGTCTTCACCTCCGTGTACTCTGACGTCCTTGGTGCCTATCTAGGACTCAAGGAGCTGACACTCTTTGGTCAGGTCCAGAGAGGACAGTCGGATCGACTTGTCATTTCTGACTTTGCCTCTCGGGGTCTTGGCTTGGATGAGCTTGGCTCCTACCTCGGGCTCGGAACCCACTGTCCCAGTGCTGGGAGTGTCAATGGTTTCCTCGGATCCGTATGCTCCCTCACATCGGAGCAGAGGTGCTTTCGATGCCATGAGGAGAGCCATGTCTCCTAGAACATCCTCGACCATGGGGTCAGCCCTCCTCCTCCCCAAAAGTGCCTGTGTCTGCTTCTGGCTCACACGTCCTGACCAAGTGTAGAGACCCAGAGCCTCAGGAAGCCCCAATGGGTGGCTCCTGCTCTTCCGAGACCTCACCAGAGGCCCTCACTGATGAGGTTCCCAGGAAGAGATTGTGCAAGAGGAAGCACCTACACTCCCCACAGGAGTCTCTCACATCAGATACTGACTTAGATGAATCAGAAGGATCCCCACGGTCCCCTTCTGAGGATATCTCCTTCACTGAGATATTTGAGATCCTTAGGCAGAGAGGTAATTGGCAGTCCAAAAGCCCTACTGAGGATGAGTCAGTTTTCCTGAAGACGTTTGGGTCTCAGCCCTCCACCTCTTGGATGTCTCCACCCTTCGATGAGCTGATGCAGCTGATCTCACAAAGGGCATGGGAGTCTCCAGATACTATGGTGCCTGTCCCTAGGAGGCCTAATAAATTTATTTCTGCCCCACTTGACAAAACATTCTTAACTAAAGGTGTTCCGGTTGATGCCATGGTGGTGGTGGCGGCCACCAAGAAGGAAATGTCTGAGACTTCCTTGTCTATCCATCCTCCTAACAAACTCTCCAGAATTATGGATAGATATGGGAAGTGGATGTTCAGTTCAGTGACCTTTGCTCTCTATTTGCTGAACTACTTAACCAATTTTACTAGGTTGCAAAGAGATCTCCATAAGGACTTGGGAGATACTCTTTTGGGTACAGTAGCTGCAGGAGCCTCTGACAAAGTTGCCACCAAGTTTGCTACCCTAAATTCTATTGTCAACTCATCCATGCCTCTCATATCCTATGCAGCTGATGGAACGAGTAGGGCAGCGGGTACAGGAATCGCTCTTAGGAGACATTCTTGGATGCACTTGTGTTCCTTCACTGAACCCTTCAAGTCATCCTTCATGAACACTCCCTTTGATGGCTAGTCCCTTTTCAGGCCTAAAGTGAAGGTAACCTTAACCAGGTGTGAACAGGATAGAAAGACTCTGTCTGGCGTTGGGGTCCATTTTTCCACCCCTACCTGAACCTACCCTAAAGGTCAAAGGGGAGGAAAAATGTGGTTCCAAAAAGCCCAAGGAGCCTTTCAGGACACACATGGTGAACACCCTCTAGGGGCAGATGAGGGGCTAATAATGGAAGACGCTGCCCTCACGGAAGAGGGGGTCCACAACACCAAGGTGACAGAGATCACTTCTCTTTGAAGCCCTACCAACACTCCTGAGAGGAGGCCTGACTGTCCTGCTCTGGAGGAAGTTGGGGGTCACTTATCTTTGTACCCAGATTCCTGGCTCAAAATAAAAGACATCTGGGTACAAAGTATCATTTCCAGAGGGTATTTCATTCCATTCGCCACCCCACCCCCATTTGTAAGAAAAATCCCAGATGTTCCATCCAGTTACAGGGAACAAGCAACTGTAGAGGTCCAAACGTTGCTAGCAAAAAGAGTCATCCAACCAGTCCCAGCATTCCAAACAGGATCCGTAAATTACTCAAGATTCTTTTGGTTCCAAAGAAGATGGGGGACTGGAGACCCATATTGGACCTCAGCAGACTGAATCAATACATAAAGATAGAGAAGTTTCCGATGGTCACACTTCAGTCTATACATCCCTTCTTAGGGAATGACAATTGGATGTGCTCGATAGATCTCAAGGATGCGTACTACCACATAAAAATGGCCAGGCCATCCAGGGATCACCTGTGCTTCTGGCTGGGAGCCAATCATTTCCAGTTTCAAGCCCTGTCCTTTGGTCTCACTATAGCCCCCAGAGTGTTCACCAAATGCATGGCAGTGGTCACGGCTCACCTGAGGCATCTAGGATTCCAGATGTTTCCATACCTAGATGATTGGCTCCTTACCACCACCACCAGGCATCAATTCATTCAGGCCAGGGAGCCTACTCTGTCACTCTGCAATCATCTGGGCATTACAATCAACTCAGAAACATCTGCCTTGTTGCCATCGCAGCATATCATTTTTATTGGGGCAGAGTTGGATGACACCATAACCACTCTAAGACTTCCAATAGAAAGAGTCTTTATCATTCATCAACATGTCAGCATCCTGATATGAAAAGACAAAGCACCAGCATCGGAAGTTCTGAAAGTATTAGGAATGATGGCAGCAGCAGTTTTAGCCATACCACTATCTCGGATGCACATGCGGGTACTTCAATGGCTGTTGTTCACTCAATGGTCTTACCAAGAGCTACCCATGAATCACACTATAATGATCACAAATTCTTGCAAAAAGGACCTTCAGTGGTGGTTGACCTCACTTCATGTCACGATAGGATGCCCATTTGTGCTACCCCCTCCAGCAGCCACTGTGACCACGGACGCTTCCCTGATAGGGTGGGGGGGCATTTTCAGGGAAAGACTGCCCAAGGCACATGGACCAATCAAGAGACACATCTGCATATCAATGTCCTAGAGATGAGAGCAGTACTTTTGGCGTTGCAGTACTTTCAGGACTCTCTTCCTCTAGGTACGATTATGATTCAGACAAACAACATGTCAGTGGTCTGGTATTCGAACAAACAAGGAGGAACCAGATCTTATCCCCTTTGTTGAGAGGCTCTCAGAGTTTGGCATTGAGCTGTTTCCACCTAGCGCTTTCTGTTGGCAATGCTCATCCCAGGTAGATCCAACGTGATAGCAGACAAACTGAGCATGCCGATCTTCTTGCCCCACAAATGGTCCCTGAAGAAAAAAATTGAGGACAGGATATTCGGCAGGTGGGGCCAGCCTTGCTGCGACCTTTTTGCCAGTCACATGAACATGAAATGCAAAAGCTACTTTGCCATGATTCCCGCTCCAGGAGAAGCCCCAAGGGATGCACTTATACACGATTGGGCCACGGGTATCCTCTGTGCATTTCCACCAATCCCATTGATACCCAAAGTTCTACAAAAAGCAAAATCCCTGGAAGGACCATCATTCTTATAGCCCCTCATTAGTCTTGTCAGATTTGGTTCCCTTCCTTCGACTTCATCTTTTGGAGGATCCTTGGATTCTGGAGCCAGTTCCAGACCTTCTAACACACCCGTCGGGGGACCTTCATCCCTCTCTGCAGTCCTTGAATCTGACAGTTTGGCTGCTCCAGTTCCCATCATAGCCAGGTTCCATAACCTTTCCAATGAGACAAAACAGATCCTTTTGTCCTCTCATAAGTCTTCCACTAGAAAGCTATATCCTAGCAAATGGAAGCAATTTTCTGTATGGGCCTCTAAAAATAATATTGATCCTTACCAAGCCCCTATGGCTTCCATCTTAGAATTATTGACTATGATTTTTAACAAAGGAGCTGCAGCAGCAACAATTTGGGTTCAACTGGCTGCTATTTCTAATTTTCTTCTTGGATTTGAAGGTTTTGAATATCATGTCTCACAAGTTATCCAAAGCCTTTCTCAAAGGGACTTTTCATATGAGACCTCCTGTGAATTCTCCCTATTCTCCATGGAATCTAAATGTTATGCTTTCATGTATAATTCTCCGGGCATTTGAACCAGCTTCATCTTGTGATCTCAAATTTTTGTCTTGGAAGACCATCTTTCTGGTAGCTATTACTTCTGCCCACAGAGTGTCAGAGCTTCAGGCTTTATCCATCAAGCCTCCCTATTTGATATTTCACCCTGACAGAGTATCACTTAGAACAAATCCCTCATTCTTGCCCAAAGTTTGCAGTGAAACCAATCTCAACCAAGTTATTGATTTGCCAGTTTTCTTCCCCAATCATTCTAGCAATTTAGAGTATATGCTGCACAAACTTGATGTTCATAGACAGCTCAGATTTTATTTGGGTAGAACAAAACATTTCAGGAAATCAGACCAGCGTTTTGTTTCATTTTCAGACTCCAGGAAAGGGAGACCAGTGGCTAACACAACTCTTGTCTAAATGGTTATCTGATTGTATCACTTTTGCCTACTCAGCTGCCAATATGCCTTTGAAACACTAAATTAAAGCTCACTCAACCAGAGAAGTTTCTACATCATCTGCCTTTTCTGCCAGACAAAAATCATTGATAATATTTGTGCAGCAGCCACTTGGTCAAAACCTCATACCTTTATCACTCTTTACAAAGTTAACAAGGCCTCCAGGGACCTTTGGTTCTACGATCCTGAGAAATATACTCCCATGAGCCATCCGTGATTGATGGTGCTTGGGACGCTACCCATCAGTAAAGAATGAACGGCGAGACTGAACAACTTCACATAAAGAAGGTATGTACTTACCATAACGTTCCATGTGAGTTGTTTATCTTGCCTTCATTCTTACGTCCCTCCCTCCTACCCCCTCCTGGGCTGATAGATGACCGAGGTGCTGGATCCATCCTGGTTACTCAAACCTTCTCTTCCTTTTCTGTAGGAATGTAACAATGACATATGGTAATAATATAAGCAGCAAACAAGATCTGAGGTAACTCACATGTGCATCATGTGATAGGGACTTGGCCTCGAGCTATTTGAAGACCTCGAGCTTTGCAATTGGCCATATCGGAGCCAAAGGATCGGCTCCAAACCCATCAGTAAAGAATGAAGGTGAGATGAACAACTCACATGGAACGTTATGATAAGTACATAACTTCTTTATTTAGCTTTCTAGTAACTTCATATAACTTGTACATTGTCAAAGGTATAAGCTCAAACTGCTGGTACAAATGAGACACCCTGTTAACTACTCTGAAGTTGTTAGACTTCAAAGCATATTTGGAAAGTTTCAGAACAATATTAAGCTTACCTGTACTTGTCCTGACTGCTGAGGCTGTACCTCTCCAATTCTTTTTATCCACACTGGTCCCTGCCATGCTTTCTTCTTTTCTCTTCAGCAGCCTCCGTGCATTAAGCACCTTCCTACTTACATTGGAAAGGGTGTTAGATTGTGCGTGTGATGCATAACTGGTTGTGCCACAGTAGCTTGGAGAAAAGTAACCTGAAGAAGCAGAGGACATTCATTTGGAAAAATGGTCATAGTGATTCATTAACATTAGCATTAATGTTTGTGTTTTCTGCAAAAAGAACAACAGTATATAAAAGTGTAATATTATCACTCAATAAATAAGCCTTATTTGATTACCAACTTATGGTTATGTGTAAAAAGGGGAGGAGTCAATGTGAAACAAAGCGCATTGTGTTATACCAAAAGCCAAGCCCACCTAGTCTTCTGCCAAATTCTGGCTAGAGAATGCCTGGCAGAATACTGGTAAAGGCCATATGGAATCAGGATGTAGCCATGACCTAGTGATATCTCACAACTTTGTCAGGCTTGTACATTGTTTCATGTACTTCAAGCAATTCAGAGCTGTCTATAATACTTTCAGCATTTACTTAGCCTACTTCTAAACCCTTTTGAATTCAAATGGCATGCCTTCTATCCCAGGATTTAGTCCAATACCTTTTGAGATACAAGGGAGACTAAAACTGAGTTATTTTAGTGGTAGATATAAAAGGAAAATGTTTTACTCAATCTTACAGTATCTCTCACTTTGATTTTTACAGCAAATTTGTTAAGCTTGGAATGGACAAATGTCCACATGGCCTGAGAGCTGGAGAAATTAAACTGGGGCAGGTGGGATGGGGTGCAGTAATGTACCAAATACTTCAGTACATTTATGTGATAAAATGTGTGGACGTCCTTCATTGAGAAGTATGTCTGCTAATGTTAAGTATAACAATGCTGGTTGAAGAGAGTGTTACATATTATGTTCATGAGGGCATCACAGATACTACAGGAAGGGTTATCAAGATTATATACTATGACTGCACAGTATCCTTCTACTAAGATAGCCATCAAAGTAAATAAGTCTTTCCTCAGGTAGAGCATTAAATCTGCCTGTACAGATCCCTGGAATATGATTATCCAGTACTGTGTAATATATGTTACAAGGACAGCAGTCATTCTGTGCCACACAGAGAAACCAAATCACTCTTGACAAACTGGGTCATGTGGTTGCAAATAATAATGCAGTTTATCTGGGACTGTCTCTACATATACCTCTATGGGAAGGGAAGTGACAACCAAGTAACTTTTTGTGTTCAGAGACAAGACAGTTGCTGCTTTCCGAGCATCAAATAAAAGTTTTGCTGAAATCAACATCTATCTGATAGATGCTAAAGATTCATCTAGGTAGGTATCACGTGCAAAATGAATTTGGGATACTGACCATTGGTCTCAGTTCTTCCATAACAAGGAGTTTATATAAGGATTTAGTTTAAAATACTTTTATTTATTTTATTTTGCTTTTCTTTACTGGTAAGGTCCAACTGAACAGGAAATTGCCTCTTTTCAGGGGAGACCCAGAGAGAAATGTTCAAACATATATACAGGAGTTGACTTTAAGGAATCATGCCCCTCCCCTGGCAGCATGAGTGGTGGTCTCTTTAGTCATCTCATTGTGCTTGCAAAGCACTCCCTTCCTAGTAGAGGCAAGCAGGACATGCCCCTTCACTGCTCTCCTGTCTGACTCTTCCAGTGCCAGGGCTGATTATCAAACCCCAGTCACCTGTGTTGAAATCTGGGCACCATTCATTTGCACCAATGGTGCTAGGCTTAATTTTAATGTAGAATATTGCTACAAATATATGTTCTAACACATATATATATATATATATGTGTGTATATATATATGTATATATATATATATATATATATATATATATATATATATATATATATATACACAGTAAAAATACAAAGTAGTTAAATAAAAAAAATAAATCTACTTAAATCAGAATATAAACTTACAGGAATAAAAATACAGCCTTTGAAAACTGCAGCATATCCTTTGAAAATCAGTTTCAGAATTTATGCATAGGAGTTAAATATATAAGCAAGCAGAACTCAGAAATATAATTTAGTTTTTTTGGAAGTTAGAAATCTAAGTAAACAGGGATCAGACACTATGATTTGCAAGTAAATTTTGAGGGATTACATTAAAGTATCAGGGATAGTATAATTGTGCAGTATTAGACTGAAATAAGAAGGACCAGTACTGTTAGAGGTATATTCCATTCATTGGATGGTAGATCTAATGGGTATAGCTGCATAAGAGGAATGGGGAGCGATAAGCTCTAGTGAGAGTGTGACAGGTAAGAGAGGATCAGATGATTATGTTAAGAAATAGGAATAGTTAGGAAAAATACTAGACAGAGAGTTTAAACTACTGCTTTAAGATAATAGTGCAGAATAAATGGTAGGTATGGGGAGTAAGCAGAATAAGAGATGCCGCTGAGGTGTGAAGGCAGTAGGAAAGCAGAGAGACTATGGGGAAAGGCAATGTGATGATGAGATAAGAAAATCAGGGGATTAGAGAGAGGACAAAAGCTAAGCCAATGGTAAATAAGCGTTACAGGTTAAAAAATATAAAGACCTGCATATAAGTGAGATCAAATTAACCTGTGGTTGAACAAGAACATGACCAGGAATCTATGAGCTATACTTGTAACTGGTGAATAAAGGCTTTGTAAGTACTGAAGTTGTCTAAGAGATGCAGGAATGCAGTACTAAAGTTTAGCAACATAAGTATATACAAGCAGCCTCCATCAAAGTTGTTTGATTTGATAATGTTGAGTAAGAGCTTATTTATCACCTCAGTTCAAACTTCTTCCCCATTACCACCTACCACACCCAAAGAAATACATGCAACCATGCCCCTACTGCTCACTATGAGTTACTGCACTCAGTAAAGCCAAAAGACTCCATCAGTCCCAACAGCATTCCAGGATGATTCTTAAATGGCTTAAAACAGAATCTATCAGGGGCACTATAAACCTTCATTATCCACAGCCTCCAGACAGGTTTTGTTCCAGAGGAATGTCAGACTGCAATAGCCGTCCTTCTGCACAAGGGCAGCTCATCAACTGACACAGGAAACTGCAAACTCATATGCCTGACCAGTTGTCTATGTAAGACCATGCAAGAATTATCATGGACCTGATCGATAACAACATAGGAAATCTCCAAACAGTGGAACAAATGCAATTTGGCTTTGTCAAAGGGAGGTCTTGCCTGCTTAATCTGGTGGGTTTCCTCAAGAAAGTAATTAGGGCCATGGATGAAGGTAAAACAGTACACACATATCTAGACCTGGCCAAAGCTTTCGACACAGTTCCCCACTCAGGCATCACAGATACATTTACTGAGTTAAGCATAGACCCCTGCATCATCAGATGACTAGCCAACTGGTTCACTGACAAGACGCGTCCAGATAGATGAATCCACTTCCAATAAGAAACTTGTTACTAGCTGTGTCCCTTAAGTCTCAGTGTTGTCTTTCTGGTGATGTTTTACATTTGTTCCACTTGCCAGCATTTATTGAGGCTATTTTATACCTTTTGATTGTCATATGACATCTATGCTGTTCAGGAGTTTAGTTCAACATCTCTTGAAAGTAAAGAAGTGTAAGACAGAACAAAGTTAAGTGTCACTTTATTGGAAAGTGTAGAAAATAGCATTTTGCACTGTGCCTTAGAATGCCTATCTCAGTGTTTTTTGTGGTATATTTGCTGAGGTTGGGCCAGACATACATCCAGAAGCTTGAGAATTTGAGAGGATAAGTAGATGTACATTCATGAGAAACTTTCATTAAGTGCAAGGGGCATCCGTACATTTATGTGAGGAGAGTGTGTGAGGGCATCCTTCAGGAAGGCGAGAAGTAAGACACTTATGTTTGATTAAAGAACACTGGTTTATGAGAATGCTACATATTTAAAATATACAAGGGGCATGACAGTTGCTAGCAGGAAGTGATATCACTGTTATATCAGTATGCATTTCAACTTAAGAGATGTCCTGGATCGGTTGAGGCCCAGGTTAACAACGACCGCCACCAGTACTGTTAGCCAACAGGGTGCTGGTGGAAATTGGACTACTGTTGGCCAAAGGAGGAGAAGGAGAAGAAGAGGGGGAGGCATGCCCGAAGGCAGGAAGAGGGGAGAAAGGTTAGGAGTGTGGTAGTGAGGGTAGGAACTTTGAATGTTGGCAGTATGACTGGTATAGGGAGACAGCTAGCTGATATGATGGACAGAAGGAAGGTTGATATATTGTGCATGTGAGAGACCAGATGGAAGGGAAGTAAGGCCAGGTGTATTGGAGGCGGGTTCAAATTGTTCTATCATGGTGTGGATGGGAGGAGAAATGGGGTAGGGGTTATCCTAAAGGAACAGTATGCCAAGAGTGTTTTGGAGGTGAAAAGAGTGTCAGATAGAGTGATGTTTATGAAGCTGGAAATTGATGGTATAATGATGAATGTTGTTAGTGCATATGCTCTGCAAGATGGGTGTGCAATGGATGAGAAAGAAAAATTTTGGAGTGAGTTGGATGAAGTGGTGATGACTGTACCCAAGGGTGAGAGGGTGGTGATTGGAGCAGATTTCAATGGACATGTTGGTGAAGGGAGCATAGGGGATGAGGAAGTGATGGGTAGGTATGGTGTTAAGCAAAGGAATGCAGAAGGTCAGACGGTAGTAGATTTTGCAAAAAGGATGGACATGGCTGTGATGAATACGTATTTTGACACGAGGGAGGAGCATAGGGTGACATACAAGGGTTGAGGGAGATGCACACAGGTGGATTATATCCTATGCAGGAGGGCCAATTTGAAGGAGATTGGAGATTGTAAAGTGGTGACAGGGAAAAGTGTAGTTAGGCAGCATAGAATGGTGGTTTGTAGGATGACATTGCTGATCAAGAAGAGGAGGAGGAGGAGTGTGAGGGCAGCACCAAGGATCAAATGGTGGAAACTGAAAAAGGGTGATTGCGAGGTGGAGTTCAGAGAAGAGTTAATACGGGCACTGGGTGGCAGTGAAGAGTTACCAAACAGCTGGGTAACTACAGCAGAGCTAGTAAGGGAGACTGCTAGAAAGGTGCTTGGTGTGACATCTGGACATAGAAGGAGGACAAGGAGACCTAGTGGTGGAATGAGGAAGTACAGGAGAGTATACAGAGAAAGAGGTCGGCGAAGAAGAAGTGGGATTGTCAGAGAGATGAAGAAAGTAGACTGAAATATAAGAAGATGAGGTGCATGGCAAAGAGAGAGGTGGCTAAGGATAAGGATAAGGCGTATGGAGAGTTGTATGAAAGGATGGGCAGTAAGGAGGGAGAAAAGGACCTGTACCAATTGGCTAGACAGAGGGACAGAGCTGGGAAAGATGTGCAGCAGGTAAGGATGATAAAGGATATGGAGGGAAACGTACTCACAAGCGAGGAGAGTGTGTTGAAAGAAGGAAAGAGTACTTTGAGGGGCTGATGAATGAAGAGAATGAGAGGGAGAAAAGGTTTGATGATGTGGGGATAGTGAATCAGGAAGTGCAACGGATTAGCAAGGAGGAAGTAAGGATAGCTATGAAGAGGATGAAGAATGGAAAGGCTGTTGGTCCAGATGACATACCTGTGGAAGCATGGAGGTCTTTAGGAGAAATGGCAGTGGAATTTTTAACCAGATTGTTTAATGGAATCTTGGAAAGTGAGAGGATCCCTCAGGAGTAGAGGAAAAGTGTTTTGGTACCAATTTTTAAGAATAAGGGTGATGTGCAGAGCTGTAGTAACTACATACTGATAAAATTAATCAGTCACAGCATGAAATTATGGGAAAGAGTAGTGGAATCTAGGTTAAGAAGGGAGGTAATAATTAATGATCAGCAGTATGGTTTCATGCTGGGAAAGAGCACTACAGATGCGATGTTTGTTCTGAGAGTGTTGATAGAGAAGTACAGAGAACGTCAGAAGGAGTTGCATTGTGTCTTTGTGGACTTAGAGAAAGCATATGACAGGGTGCCTAGAGAGGAGGTGTGGTATTGTATGAGGAAGTTAGGAGTGGCAGAGAAGTATGTAAGAGTGGTACAGGATATGTACAAGGGTAGTGTGACAGCGGTGAGATCTGCAGTGGGAGTGACGGATGGTTTAAGGTGGAGGTGGGATTACATCAAGGATCAGCTCTGAGCCCTTTCTTATTGGCAGTGGTGATGGACAAGTTGACAGACGAGATCAAACAGGAGTCCCTGTGGACTATGATGTTTGCAGATGACATTGTGATATGCAGTGAGACTATGGAACAGGCTGAGGAGACCCTGGAGAGGTGGAGATATGCTTTAGAGAGGAGAGGAATGAAGGTCAGCAGGAGTAAGACAGAATATATGTGTGTGAATGAGAGGGAGGCTAGAGGAATGGTGAGGATGCAGGGAGTAGAGTTGGCAAAGGTCGATGTGTTTAAATACTTGGGATCAACAGTTCAGAGTAATGGCGAGTGTGGAAGAGAAGTGAAGAAGAGAGTACAGGCATAGTGGAGTGGGTGGAGAAGAGTGTCAGGAGTGATTTGTAACAGACAAGTACCAGTAAGAGTGAAAGGGAAGGTCTACAAGAGGGTAGTGAGACCAGCTATGTTATATGAGTTGGGGCAGTGGCATTGACAAAAAGGCAGGAGTCAGAGCTGGATGTGGCAGAGTTAAAGATGTTAAGATTTGCACTGGGTGTGATGAGGGTAGACAGGATTAGGAATAAGTATATTAGTGGATCAGCCCAGGTTGGATGGTTTGGAGACAAAGCTAGAGAGGCGAGATTGCATTGGTTTGGACATGTGCTGAGGAGGGATGCTAGGTATATTGGGAAAAGGATGCTAAGAATGAAGCTGCCTGGTAAGAGGAAAAGAGGAAGGCCTAAGATATGGTTTATGGATGTGGTGAGGGAGGACATGCAGGTGGTTGGTGTGACAGAGCAAGATGCAGAGGGCAGGAAGAAATGGAAACAGATGATCCGCTGTGGCGATCCCTAATGGGAACAGCTGAAAGAAAAAGAAGAAGTAATTCATAATTATGTAAAAAGGGACTGCAGAAGCAAAAAACAGTTGTGACTGGCTATAACATTTACTTTAAGTTATGCACAGACTGGAATTTATTATAGTTATCTCCATTAGGTACCTAACTTATTTACTCCAGAAGCTTCATTAATCTTCCAAAATGTGATACTTTTGAAAGGAAACTTCAGCAGAGGAAGTAAGACCTTATACTTCGTTTTTTATTTTAAAATGCAGCTAGTTGAAAAGACAGTTAGCTTGATTATACAATGCACAGTTTTTCTTGCTTAATGCCTGCCATTACTAGGTAGTGTGAGCAATGGTTCTGGATGAAGGTCAGTGCTGTTTTGACACCCCATTCCCATGTGCAAAATGGGGAAAGAGGTTGATGATGATGATGATTACGCAGGAGTAATCCACAGCACTATTTAAGGCCCCAAACTTGCAGTGGTGTGTGAGAAGCAATTTTCTTATTGTGGTTGTAAGCTGTTTAAAACATACCCCAAGGCAGTAGTTTGATATTTTTATGAATCGCCACTGTTTCCAAATGATCCTAAGCAATTTTGGGTAGGAGGTCAGCAAACACTGAAATACAATAATAATTTAATGTGGGCTCTGGATTTGATGGATGAACAGTCTTGGGCAGCTGGCAGATAGCACATTTATCATTAATACTAAGTATAAAAAAACTTTTATTCAGCTGCTTTTACAGTATTTGTGTTTCCTCCTCCTACTCTATTACTTCATCTTGCTTTTTCGGCTATTTGTACTCTAAAGTGTTCAATTGCATCTTTTCTGCTGCATTTATTACTGCTTGTTTTTAGCCTGTTTAAATTGTGTTATTCTTAGCCTCTTAGTTTTGGTTTAGGTACTTGGGCTTTAGGCCTACCCCTTAGCTCTCCCTGGCCTCTTTCCCTCAGATTCTGACAAATATGCATGGACAATTTCCTACAGTTTCTCCTGCCAGCCTGGATGAGATGGGTATCCTTAGACAGTGTAGCAACTGCATCACGTACACTGACAACCATCTACTATTACCACCTAGGACACAATTTGTGAGAGATGCAATTACATTAATAACTTAGAGTCTATGCTCCCCCCCCCACAACCCAGTATATCTGGCACTGAGAAGGTTATCAACACAATCACTACACCTCAAACACCACCCACAACTACACAACACACACCCATATATGTGGAGGCTCTCAACAAAAACAAACCCAAACAAAGGAGACCTCAGCAGCAAAAACACATGCAAACTCCACAACCCTTCTCACCACATACCATGCATAGTCCACACATCTTTGTCTCGCAACCACAATTCTCACAAAAGACCCCATTGTGAGACACACAGAAGTGCCTCTTACCAGGCTGGATAAGGAGAAAGTCATGGTTAGTTGTCTGTCAGCTGCCAGAATCCACCATATCACACACACACTCAAGTCTCTCAACAACAGGTACTATTATGACTCTGTCAAAGTCCATGTTAGGGTGAACAACTTGAGATGTATCTCTGTGGACTATATGAAGAGAGACATGATTGAACTTGCTGAATATGTGTCCTTGGCAAGTATGTCCCTAGCCTTAAGCAGCATTCTACTGTCACCCAGAATGATGCCTCAGTACAAACAGAACATGACTGACTTTAACAATTGGCTTAGTTTCTGGTGTCATTCTAGGGGGATCCAGTACCTGACAGCCTGAGAAGATATGATCAACAGACCATGATGCTTTGCTAGAGATGACCTGCATCTTTCTCACTTGGGCTTCAGGCTTCTGGCAAAGGCCCTTGCCAACCCCATAGAGCCTTTTTAAGAAAAGTCCTGAGGTCGATAAAACCAACATAAAAATTTCAACAAAATGCAAATTAAAGGTCATGCTGCTAAATGCTAGGAGTCTAAACATTAAGTTGCACTCATTGCAAGCATTCTTAACTCTGGAAGATGCTGACATTTGTGCAGTCACAGAAACCTGATTCAAAGCTGCAGAGAGCACCGCAGCCTTATCTGATTACTCATCCTATCATACATTCAGACCCCAAACTGTGGGCAGCAAAGCCAAAGGAGGTGGAGTTTCAGTATATATTAAAGACACAGTATGATGCACAGGAGACACTCCAGGTGCAGTTAAGCATTGGCAAGACCCCTATTCAAATCATAACTACCTACATGCCCCTCAATTTGTCTCAAGATGCCCACTCCACCTATCTGGACCTCTTCAAATCTATCAAGATTCAACCCTTTACCCTGATATTGTGTGACTTTAACTACCCAACCATAGACTGGAAAAACTACTCATGCCAGGCTGCAAATGCCCAGAGATTTCTCAACTTTTATCAATGCAAATGCCTTGGAACAGCTAGTTGATACCACCACAATAGGTGATAATATCTTGTACCTGGTATTAACCAAGATGAGTAACCACTTCAGCACCCCTACAGTATCATCCTCCCTGGTAAGATTTGACCATAAAGCGGTCACTTTTGAAGTCAGCATCTCCCCTGACCCCCCCCCCCCAGCTAAGGTCAAACAAAAAAAAATTCTCCAAAGCTGATTACAACCTCCTGAGGGATGATATAAACAGCTTTACAGCCCCCTCCCACTCTGTAGGAACTGGCACCAACATCCAAATCTACACCAAAGTACTATAGAAGCACATAGTGATGAATGGAATCAGGAATACCTGACAGGACCAATGTCCAAATCTACACCAAAGTACTATACGAGCACTTATACAGATGCATGGAATCAGGAATACCTGACAGGACAAAGTCATCCTCCGCAAGGAAGAGTAAACCTGTCTGGTGGTCTGCAATAAATAAACTATATAATAAAAGGAACACATTGCTGTCCAGGACCAAGAAGGAGCAGGTGCCCAATTAGAAGCAATCTCTTCTTAGCCTGAATAAGCAAATAAGAGCACTAGTGAAATCCTCTAAAACCAACTTCAAGTCCAAATTGGCCACGTCTACTAGAGACAGTCATAAGGCCTTCTTCACATATGTTCGCAATCTCAAAGGAAGCACCCAGATCTGTTCAGAACTGGTGGTCAAGGACACCACATACACAAACACAGTAGATATAGCCAACCTACTGGCTGACAGATTCAGCAAAAACTTCACCCCTCTGTTCCCCATCAGTAAATCACAACATCCCCAGTATGTGCTCCCTCCCCTTATCTCTAGGGAACAGGCCATCACTGCCCACTCAAAGGCAAAAAATGCACAGTTTCTATGTGATCCGATAACATCCTAAGCTGCATCCTACATGAACTCAGGCTTGAACTTGCAGCACCATTAGGCACCCTATTCAACCAAAGCCTGCATATCAGCTTTGTTCCAGCTGAGTGGAGGACAGCCACTGTCATACCTTTACACAAAGTTGGAACATCCCCCGATCTGGGACTAACTAGCCTGATCTGCAAGGCCATGAAACAGATTATCATGGACCTCATAAGAGGGACATTGGGAACCTCCAAAACACTTGACCCCACAAAGTTTGGCTTTGTCAAGGGGAGGTTATGTCTCTTAAATCTGGCCAACTTCTTTGAGACAGTCACCAAAGCCATGGATGAGGGGAAGGCAGTGCACACTGCCTACCTTGATCTGGCCAAAGCCTTCAACACTATTCCTCACTGGGGCTTAATAGATAAACTCTCTCAACTAGACATAAATCCATACGTTACCAGAGGGCTAGCAAACTGAGTCACTGATAGAACCCACCTAATCAAAATAGGGGAAGCCACATCAAGCAGTAGACCCATAATGAGTGGTATACCCCAGGGTTTGGTCTTGGGGGCTCTGTTATTTGGGATATACTTCTCTGAGGTGCAGGCCAAAACCAGTGGGGTATGGCTGACTAAGTTTGCAGATGATTGCAAGCTGGGTACAGTCAATTCCCCAAGTGATGTGGGCATCCTCCAAGAGGGTCTCACCCAAACAAATGCAGCAGCTGGAGAGACAACAGAGGTTCCTCATTAGAAGTATCCAGGGTAGGCTAAAAGGCCTGTCCCTCTACTCAGTTTTATACAGACTCCTCAGAGGAGACCTCTGGTCTGGCATACAAAGTAATCTCAGACCCCACCTTGATGGGACTGCTGCATATCTGCAAGTCAAGCTCCACTCGAGTAACCCACAAGCACAATTTCATCCTGGGCTGTGACATCAATAGAACTTGTTGGCGGGACAGATTTTTGTCCCAGAGACTCCCCATCTGTGGAATAGATTCTCTCTCTCCACATCAAGCAGAGTACCTCATTATCCTTTTTCAAGCACAACCTGGATAACTGGATGAGAAAGAGAAAATACACCTCTGGGATTCCACCTGTGTCCCTGCTGGACAGGGGCTTTGGGTGCTGACTTGTCTAAACATGGTCTAAACTCTTGGCTAGGCTTATAAGAGGCTCACGGCCAATAGCCTAGTAACTTGCTATGATCCTATGATCCTATATAATGACCCATAACTGTTCTTGATATTTACTGTCTGTTAGAAGAAGTTGGCTGTCCACATCACCCTCTCTAATGCATGGGTATGTATTCCCTCAATTTAGAAAAAAAATGAATTGTTATTGTACCTCCTAGTTAAATCAGTGTTCTGGTAATGCATTTTTGTTCCCTTTATGACAGCATATATATTCAATAAAATGCTACTTTTACTCACATAAAAGGTATTAGCTATAAGTGCAATATTTTCTTATACTTGCAGTAAAGGAGTATATGAATTTGTACACTTTTTCATATATTTACATAGCACACACCTACCCTTGTACATCTCTCTTTGCTTCACACATTTACTACAGAATATCCCTCGTTGCTGTCTTTTAAATAATTGGTCTTTTGCATCAATAAACCTTTTAACTTCAAATTTAGCTTTCTCATCATCACTTCATACAACTCATGCAGACTATATCAGACTAACAAGGTAAAACTGCTTGCATTAATTAAAAACCCTTGTTAAACATAAGAGAAATGCTAGAAATTACTTTAACTGCATAAGCACACTGCTGGTTTGAAGTTAAAAGTATGTCTTTATATAACCTTTTTTTTATTCCAAAATATCTCTCTTCACTGATAGTTTTTCTTTCCTGAGCTGTTCCCAGCATGGTGTAGTTATGCTCAGGCTCACTTTGCTCTCCTACCCTACCCCTTTCCCACCCACCTCCTAATCAAATACACTTATAGTAACAATAATGCCTCCCCTTCAAAATCACCATCTGATAAACACTATTTCCATTCTCAATCAGTTAATGCATACCAACTTGCACTTATTATATTACAATTACTCTATTTCCTTAAGTAGACTCTCCTAATAATGCAAAGTTTATCTTTTGGTTTACTATCCATTTTACTCCATCATATACTGCCACAGCCTCACTACTCTCCCTTTTCTATTTTTTCCTGTCTTTTCATCCATACCTAATTTCCTTCCCCTATCACATAACAATATGCTACCAACTTCACATTCTACTGTCTTCATAATATTCCTAATCACCTCACTAAGCCTGCTAATACAAGCCACTTCCCTCAAATGCACTCTAACTGCTGTAACTGTAAAAACATCCACCCAGGTTTCATTTTTTGATACACACACAGATAGCTTCTCTAACATATCTGACAGCCTAATTGAGTATAACCATATTCACCTTACTAAACTCCAATTCCTTTACTTCACTACTGAACCCAAATTAACATTCTACATAGTCTCTAAGCACACTACTAAATCTACCCTCATCTACCACTTCATATACCACCTCCTCAAACTTTCCCAGTGCAGAGATATTCATCCCAGCCCTAGACCTACACAATCTTCCACCTCTCCTCAATCACTCATCTCTAAAAAGTTGCTACTAATAACACTAAATATATGTAGTATCTGAAATAAAATTACTGACTTTCAGTCATGGCTTGCACATTACTCCCCAGATGTAGTAGCAGTTACTGAAACTTGGTTAAAACCATATATTCAAGATACAGAAATAGTCCCTCCAGGATTTAATAAATGAAGAAATGACAGAACCCATAAAAAAGCAGTCGGTGTAACATTAATTTATCATAACACCTTTGCAAGATCACCCCTCTGCAAACCTGTTCCATCCTTTAGTGATGCAGAAATTTCCATGGCATCATTACAAGTAAATAATGCTAAACAAATATAATTGCAGTAGTTTACATACCCCCTGGCCAAAATATTCCCATACTAGAAGACTTTCTCTCCTGGACTACTGATATTACTAATGAAACTATTATTATGGGTTATATAAATATCAACTGGCAAAATTTGATCATTGACTCACCATGAACCTTCACGGTTTTCCACAGCTTATCGCCACTCCCACCAGAATGCAAAATAATAATCACCTAGGTGCAACCTTAGATTGGATCCTGGTATCAGATTCCCATAAATATTCCAATTCTAGCACACTCCCAAATACCTTAAGTGACAAATTGGAAGCATATAACCATAGGACCTCCCTTCAAGGTTCTAAACCCCATGCCTACAAAACATCCAGAAATGTAACCAATTTCAATTAACAACAATTTAATAACATCTGAAAAAGTATAAACTGGTCTTCATTAAAAACATTAACACTAGATGATGCCATCAACCACTTCAACGAACTCTTCTTAGACACCCTCAATAGCTTAGCCCTTCTCCAAACTAAAAGGACAAAAACAAACCATGCACCCTTGCTAAATAAAGCCACAAAACAAATATTACAAAGCAGAGACCAAGCCTGGAAAGACTGTCATAAGAAGAAAAATGACACACATTTACTTATATATAAGCAGCTACATAATAAAGCAAAAACATAGTCATTGCTGACAATAAAAATTACTTCTCTCAACAAATATCCAGCCAAATCAACAACCTAAAAAATTCTGGAAAACTGTCTCAGCACTCCTTTCACCTGGATCCACATAAAACCCTTCATCAGCCCCAGATAAAGATTCATCTCTAATGGCTGATATGTTCAGTTCCCACTTCATTGATAGTACACTTAAACTTGTAAATAATTCTTCACCTAATACAAACTCCAACCCTACAAAATATCATATTCATCCATTTCCCGAGTCATCTAATAACTACACCACCACTTCTACCTCCCCTTACCAGGGTACTTCTACTTCTAGAACTCCATCTCCTATTCTCTCACTACAACCCAATTATTACTTCACTAATAAGGAAGCTTCTTCTCAAACTAAAACCTTGTTCCCTCTCCACTGATAACTTTCCATCAGAATATCTAAAACTTGCTGCAGAAGCAATTGCCTACCCCATTAGCATCCTGATAAATCAATCCATCACAGAGTCTAAACTTCCTAATCTCTGGAAGAAATCCATCATAATCCCCTTACCAATGAACTGACAAATTAGTGACCCATCTCTCTCCTCTCCCCTTTATCCAGATGTTGTAGAAATATATACAGATTCAACTACTGAAGCATCTTTCTAATAACAATCTCCTTGCACCCACCCAACATGGTTTTCAACCAGCACATAGCACCACCACTGCATTAATATACTTCATAGATACTGTGAGCAAAGCCATAGATACTAGCCAATTAACTTTGGTAATCTTAATAGATCTATCAAAGGCCTTTGACACAGTATCGTATCATATGGTCTTTCAACAGCTATCTGTATTAGGATGCTGTCAGTATTCCCCAAAGATGGTTTGCTAATTACTTAACCAATAGACAGCAATGTGCTAGGTGGCAAACTAGTCTGTCTCAGTACTAGGCTAATAAAACAGGTGTCGCACAAGATCCAGTCTTGGACCCTTGCTATTCAATATTTTCATTAATAACCTTCATACCACCTCCCTTCAAAGCACACTCATTCAATGTGCTGATTAATCCACCGTTATCTCCTCCTCTAACAACTTCCATCTCCTAAAAATAACGCAAGACACCTTCGCCTCTATTGAAACTTGGCTAAAAGAAGCACAGTTGCTACTTAATCCAAATAAAACTAAACTTTTATTGTTCTCACCAAAACCACTTTTACATGATTTCAAAATATGCTCACAAACTACTGAAATGCACAAATTTCTCTGATGCATTTGTAAATTTAATTGAGCATTTATACAAAGGAACACTGGCTTATATTAAGGTAGGAACATATGTTTCACAAAAAATACCCATTCTTAAAGGTACAAAGCAAGGATGTCCACTTTCTCCACTATTATTCACTTTAGTAATGGAGCCTTGGGCTAATTTGATTAGAAACAGTACTGACATAGAGGGTTTTGAAATAGAAGAAAATACAACATCAAAAATTCAACTTTTTGCAGATGATGTTCTAATTACATCAGCAGGATCTAATTCTTCTATGCAGTCTTTATTTGATAAAATGATGAATTTTAAAAGTATTTCTGGTTTAATATTCAATGAAGAAAAACTAAAATACTACCTATATATACACGAAAAATACTCTCATTAGTGATTTTACTAAATATGTACCCAACTCAGGTCAGATAACTTATTTAGGTATAATACTATCTAAAGATATTAAATCTATTATATATAATAACTATAATACCTGTTTTCTTAATATACAAAATCTTTTAATACCTGGAATAATATGTTTTTACTATGGAGGAGAGACTTACAATTATTAAAATGATAATATTCCCCAAGATTTTATACTTAATACAATCAATAATACTTTCACCTACAAAAATAACTATCAAGAAACTGAATACACTAATGTTAAATTTCTTATGGGCACCTAATAGACCTAGGATTGCATTAAAGAAACATACTAATAGCTGGTCTCAAGGGGTATCTCTTTTCCAGACTTTAATTTATATATTATCTCTTCTATTATAAAAGTTATTACTTTATTAATAGATCGGTCATATGTCGCAAAATGGAAAGATTATTGGGAGCTAATTAGTATGCACTTCATGAAAATCTCCTTAACACATAAAAATATGATTATAAATAACTCCATGTTGTGGTTGCTAAAGGAATTTTGTACTTCACCTATTACACCTAAACATATGGTCTGTTACCCATTAAATATTATTATTAGTTATCGTAACTTTATATTCATGCACCCTAAGTATAGGGAATGGAATTTTATTGTATTCCTATAATTTATACTCAGGGTATGCTTATGTCATCTACTTCTGAAGGAGCTCATTTAGCTATAGATAATAATCTAAAGTACTGGTATCAGCTGATATCTGATAATAAAGTTAAAAATCTAGATTTCTTAAAACAAGAATTTGATCTAAGAGAAACTTGCTGGTTAGAGGTTCAGATCTTTAGACAACATCTCATTGATAGAATAGATCTAATGTCTATAACAGTTAAAGAATCTATTCCAAAACTGATTGATTACTTGATAATAAATTTACAACATAAAGTTTCTGATAAAGGTAAACTTTCATATATACATAAAATTATCAGACAAGAAACTTTTACAATGTAGATTCATACTGGAATTATTTCACCTCTATTAATGGGGACCCACCAACTCAACAAGATAAACAATATATATTGGAATCTGCTTATAGAACTACATCTTCCATTGTCTGGAGACTTTATACATGGAAATTTTACATAGATCTTTTATACACCTTTGATGATGAATAAAATTAATAATAAAGATAATCTATGTAAGAGATGTAATGTAGAAATTAATGCTGACTGGGCTCATATGTTTTATGACTGTATGAATTTGAAAGAATACTGGAAGTCAATTAATGAATTTTTGCAGGCTCTTTTTACAGATAATTTCATTATTTCTAAGTCTCTTATATTATTCAACACACCTGTACCTCAATGTGTTAAAAAGATTAAGCTTCCCTTATTATGGTCTATCCTAGCAGTGGCTAGGAAAATAATAACTAGAAATTGGATTTCAGATACACCTCCTTCGTTCAATGAATTTAAAAATGTTATGAATATAATGTGTCATATGGAAATAAGCACAATTAGAATGAGAACAACTAGAAAAACATCACATTTTATTGTATGGGATAATTTACAAAATTTGTTAAAAAAATTCTAATTTCAATAGCACAGTATTTTAGTTTAATTAATTGATCTGATTGTAGTGGATGTCTTTGTAAATACTTTAGTTGTTTTGTTGAATATTATAATAATACCTATTTTTAATTATTTGTATAAAATTGTTATGATATTTCTCTTATATGTTAAAACAATAAACTTGTTTTGAGAAAAAAAAAATATGCTCACAAACAATACAGAGATCGAAATTGTAACACGCAAAGTAACTGGGCATCACCGTAGATGATAAACTCACTTTTGAACAACATATACTTACTTCCATTAAAAAACACATTTCAAATTAGGAAAACTTTATAAACAGAAACATTTCATGGACAAGCCTACCAAAAAAAAAAAAAAAAAGAAACACTTGCCAATACCTTCTTGCTCCCCTCCCTCCTGTATGGGACCCTTATTTTCACCAACCTTTATATGTCCCTAAAGAATAAGTTTCAGTCATGTTATTACAAAATAGCTACATTTGCCACTGGTACATCTCAACTCTCACAACACTGTTATGCACTTAGTGAATTAAACTGGGTAGAATTCCCTCATAACCTTCATTTTGTACAACTTTCTCTTGCACATAAAATAATTTATAAACCAGATTGCTGCCCCAGCTTAAAATCTATCTTACAGTCCTGCACTCCATCCAGAGCTTTCTGTTCCACAAACAAAAAGCTTTTAACTATTTACAAACCTAACAGAAAAGCCAGTCACAGCTTCTACTTTTACAGCATTGCAAAATTATGGAATGCCTTACCTCCAAATATCAGTACCTTAGATATCGTTAAGTCTTTCAAACTTACACTATCTCCCTTGTCCACCTCTTTCTCTCGACCCTTTTTCTTCTACTTTTACCACCTATTTCTGTTCTCTATTCCTATCCTTTTTCCCAGTTTCTGCTCTTCTCCCTCTTTCTATATTTTTTCCACAGCCTTTTTCGATATATCCTATATACTAATTATATCTTGCTTCTCCATAGTAAATCTCTCACGATATTATACTCCCATACCTTACAGACTATCATGCTAACCTTTTTTTCTTAACCCAAAGAGTATTGCTTCCTGTAATCCTTACATGTTCTACCATCCTTATCCAACATACTCCTATATCCTTTTATTCTATCTCCCTGTGCCCTACCACCTTATATTTAAACTTTTTTACCATTATTCTTCAACCTTAGTATACAAATCATGAACTAATGTATATCATAGATCTGTATGATTTTTGTCTGTTCTTCTAGCAGTGTACAGTACCAACCTAAAATTTAGACTGGACTACTGATGAATTACTGAAATATGCCATCCATCTATATCTACATGATTTAAATTGTATAATCTCTACAAATTGTAGAAATGTCTGTACATTGATTACATGTCTGTATTTGTTGGAGCTTTTCTCCCCAGGCCTCCACTGAAAATGGGTTCCTGACCCAGTCAGACTTTCCTGGTCACAGAATGTCAATAAATAAGTAAGTAAGTAAATAAATAAATAAATAAATACATAAATAAATAATAGGAAAGGCTCCTGACCCAGAGACTCCCCAGACTCTGGAATAGATTGCCCATACATGTCAAGCAGAGTGCCTCTTTGGACCTCTTCAAGAGGAACCTTGACGATTGGATGGGAGAAAGGAAATTCACCCCAGGGATCACGTCAGTCGCCCTGCTAGACAGGGGTCCAGGAAAGTAAATAATGTGGGAAGAAATAGCCAGGGAATTGTTATGGCTAGGCTTGTATAGGCCCCTAGGGCTGATAGCCTAGTACCAACCTATGAAAGGACAATACTAAGCGTACCTGTGTTTGTTGTTGCTGCTGAGAGTACACTATTCTGCATCTCTCTGTCCACACTGGTCCAGTCCATCTCTTCCACTTCATCCTGTTGATTCTGTCTACATGCACTAAACATGTTTCTGTCTGATTCTGGTAGGACTACAGATGTTGCTAGTGCTGCATAATTGTTTGTGTGATGGTAGCCCGGGAAAAATAAACCAGGGAAAGCAGAGGAAATTCATTTGGATAAATGGATGAAGGGATTCATTAACATTTGTAATTATTACCACACAAACTGCACCATCTACCATCCAACTATCACCACTCAGTAATTAAGCCACATTTGATTACCCAGATAAAGTCATGACTTGTGTAACTCAGAGGGAAATCCAAGCAAAAGTAGTGTGTAGTGCAAGGTGCCAAAACCACTCACCCCTACTACTATTCAACAGTCTGGCTACTAACTGATGGGTAGTACTGGTCATGGGCAATACAAATCAGATTACCAGGTTGTGGTCATGACATACTGACCTTCCGGTATGGCTGGATTGTGTATTTCTCATTGTCTTTCAATTCAAGTGGCTTAGGTTTGTTAATAATGGCACCATTTACTGAAGTTATTTTAAACTCTTGGTTTTCAAATGTTAAGTATGGTACTCCAAGGGTTAAATTCAAAGGACAGAATAAAGCTAAGCGTTAATATATCGGAAAGTAAGACAGAGACCCTACTGCAGTCAGTCTTACAGTGCCTATATCAATGATTTTCTCTGCACGTTTGTTAAGGGTGGGGCAGATATACATCTAGAAGACAGAACAAATAGCTATTAAATTAAGCTATGTGCATAAGAGACTTTTATTAAGTGGCAACAGTGTCTGTACATTTATGTGAGGGTAGTGTGTGTTGCTACTGTTAAGATATATTGGTTTATAAGAATGTTGCATATTTAAAATGTACTGGACACATGAAGTAGTATCAGTATATTACATTATATGCATGAACAATATCCTCCTCACAAGATTATTTCCCAAAAATTGCTATTTTATTTTGTCAATGACCCCGTGAAACTTTCATGTATGGAATAAAGAGAACTATTATCTCTTAATTCTTATGTAAATTCTAATAGCAGCACTCATTGTCCATCATGTAGTGAAGCCATTTTGCTCTAGAGATGCAAACTGTATGCATGCAGTTGAGTTTGAGGTTTATCAGAGGCTACCTTTTCAAGAACTTTATTGTTTAGAATACAACAGAGATGAGCAGGGAGAAAGTAACCAAAATCAAAGAGTATGTTTTGGAAAGGGATAATTTATTAAATGGTTTCCACAGATGATAGAATATCATCAACCAGGAGGTCATTTTAAGCCTAGCCATTTCATCCCAATGTAATACCATAGAAATGCTAGTCAGTACCCAAGATTGCATTTAATGATGACTGCTCATGTCCAGGAGAGGTGTGGGGACTATTTCTGGTATGAATTCATGGTGCCCCATGCCCTTGTCCAGGTTCCTCTTGAACAGTATCATAGAGGTGCTCTGTTTCACATGAATTGGTAGCATGTTCCAAAGAGGCGGCAGTCGCTGGGAGATAAATCTGTCCCTCCAGCATGTCCTTTTTAAGTCACACGCCATATTTAGGTCCCTGGAATAGGTAGCTCTAGTATCATTTAATTTACAAATATGCAGCAAGTTCATTAAGTTTGGGTCTTGGATTGCTTGGTAGGCCAGGCATAAGTCTCCCCTAAGAAGTCTATACAATATGCAGTATAGTGACAGGGACTTGAGTCGGTCTGTGTAAGGCACATGTTGGAGCCCCTTGATCTTCTTTCTTAGAAACCTCTGAGGTCTCTCCAAATGCTGCAAGTGCTTAGTACGGTACATGCTGAATGGGGCATTATACTCAATTATGGGTCAGATAAGATATGATCTGCAGTGGTGCAGTGGTTAGCATTGTTGCCTCACAGCAAGAGGTTCTCCCGTTTGATTTTTGGCTAGAGCACCTTCTGTGTGGAGTCTGCATGTCCTCCCCGCGGTTGAGTGACATTAAAGATATGCAGGTAGGTGCGTGCATGAATGGGTGTGCCTTCCTTGAAGGCTGGGTGTCAGGCTGGCAACTCGGCACCGTAAAAATCCACTGCCAATCATTAGCGGACCGGAGTTCCGTTGTGGCAAGCCAAAAGACATGGGCCGGATAAGTTATATGCATGGGGGGTTTTATAACTTCTTTTGCTCTCAAGGTGATGCCTTTACTAATCAAGTATGCTATGTAGAAAACTTTTCTTACTACAGTGGAACATGGTGGTTGAAGTTAAGGTTTCCGTCAACTTGAGATCCCAGGTTCCTTACCACTTCGTGGGTACTTAGGGTATTGTTGTTGATTTGATAGTGTGAAGGGACATTGTTTGTGCCAAAGGGAATGATGATGATGCATTTCTTTGCATTCAGTTTGAGACCATGACTAATACACCAGTCGTTGGTCTGCGTGAGACCCCCTTGGAGTATACTAACATCATTTGGGGATTCAATGATTGCACCTAGTTTGCAGTCATCTGCAGACCCGATCAGACACAACCCCTTAGTTTTGACCTGAACTTCTGAGAAGTATATACCAAACAGTAGGGGGCCCAGCACTGACCCCTGTGGCACCCTGGTGGTAACAGGTCTGCTGGCTGATGTGGAGTCACCCACTTTGGTAGTGTGTGTCCTGTTTGTGAGCCAGTTGGCAACCTATCTTACAATGAAGAGGTTTACATTTAGTTTGTTAAGTTTATCTGTAATGCCTGAATGTGGGATTGAGTCAAAATACTTTGCCAAGTTGAGGTATGCTGTGTGCCTTTCACGAAGCTGAATTGGATAGGATCCAGGGTTTGGAGTTCACCTATGTCTTATTATGAGGTCCATAATGGTACATTTCATTGACTTACAGATAAGGCTGGTCACACTTATGAGTCTGTATTTCCCTATCTCTGTTGCTAGGCCACCTTTGTGGAGTGGAGTAACTGTTGCTTTTCTCCATTCCCCAGGAACAAAGCCTGTAGTTAGGCTATGATTGAAAATGGTAGTTAGTGGCGATTCTAGTTCATGTTTTAGCCTGTTTAGAAGATAGCCTGGAATGTCATCTGGTTGCACAGAAGCTGTGCTTTTGCCTTGGACAAGGCTTTGAGGACCTGTGGGGGGCAGTTTGGGGGAAGGTTTGTTGTAAATTAGGAGAGTATAAGGGAGTGAAATTTTTGCTAAACCTATCCACTAGCAGGGTTGCTATCTCTGTTTGGTCAGTGTGTGTGATACCATTGGCCACTAGTTCTGCACGTGCTTGGGTCCTACCCTTTAGGTTACGTATGTAGCTGTAAAAGGCCTTATGGTTATCCTTGGTTGCACTTGCTAGGTTTCTCTCAAAGGAGCCCTTGGGGGATTTGACAAGTGGTCTTATTTGCCTGTTGAGGCTGAGGAGGATGATTTTTTATTGTTGGGGCCTTGTCTTTATTTTCTTGGACAGCAACTTTTTGTGTTATTGTAAAGTTTGTTGATGCTGGATGTCCACCATGGCAGCCTTGTGCAGGGCTTTGATTTAACCTTTGGCGTAGTTACAACTTCCAGCTTGGGGTGGGGCTTGGAATGCATTTATAGTGTATTCTATTTGTATATTAGTTTTGGTAAATGTCTCTGCGCCTTCTTGCACATATTGGGAGTATTTCTGCATTTGTTGGTTATGTTTAATCCTCTGCTTGTATGTGTTGTTTCACTTTCCTTTGTAATCTCAAGAATTGAGGTGATGCCTGAAATTTTGTTTAGGCTACATGTGTGCAGTTCTAAATATCAATAAAGTTTACTTTGTGTTTGACTTTCATACCTTCACCTAGAAGGGTATTGTTTGTCTTGGTGAAGCTTTTCAGTCTGATTTCACCCTTTGTGAGTTTTGGTATTAGTGCCAGCTTGAAGGTGAATGATTTGTGGTCAGTTTTAACTAATGAGGGTCTGACAGTTGCAGCAGTGCATCTGTTTGACATGTTGGTGAGGACAAGATCAAGAATGTTTGTTCTTCTTGTTGGGGTATGGAGAATTTGTTTCAGGGTGTTTGAATTTACAAAGTTAAGGAACTTTTCTGCTTGCAATTAGGGTTAGCTTAACTTTCCCAGTTGATGGTGAGATAACTGAAATTCCCCATATCCAGTGTGTTTGGTAAAATTTGGATTGTCTTCAGTTTGGTCAAGTAGGCTTCATGAGTGTCGTGACACATGGAGGGGGATCTATAACTGGCTATGACTTGAATGGGGGTCTTACACACCATAACCTGGACCTGGAGTAACTCCATGGAGTTGTCCAGTCTAACTATATGGGAGATAAATTTATCTCTAATATAGACTGAAACACTGCCTCCTTTGGTTTTCACACATTCATTTTGCTGTCTAAAGGTGTGGAAGGCATAGTAGACTTGCAAGGCTGGGGTACTGTCTGAGGCCTTGAACCAGGTTTCTGTGACCGCACAGACAACTACATCTACTAGTGATAGAAGTGCTTCCAGGGAGTGCAGTTTTTGGTTTAAGCTCCTAGCATTTAGCAGCACGACCCTTATTTTGTTATGATTGATTAATTTCATGTTGGTAATGTTGTTTTGGAGACCTTACCTAAAAAAGGCACTATGGGGGAGACTGAAGCATTTGCCAGCAGCCAAAAGCCTAGACGTGCCAGGTGCAAACCATCTCTGGCAAAGCAGTGAGGTTTGTCGACCATGGCTTCCCAGCCTGACAGGAACTGGATCCCCTTTGAATGACACCAAAAGCTGAGCCAATTATTGAAATCAATCATTTTTGTTTATACTGTGGTATCATTCTAGGTGTGGGTAGTATGCTGCTGAAGGCTAGGGACAAAACTGCTTGGGACACATACTCAGAGAATTCAACCATGTTTTTCTTCATATAGTTTAGTGAAGTGCATTTCAGGTCGTTCACACCAACATGAACTATAACAGAGTCATAATGGTACTTGTTGCTAAGAAACCTGAGTGCATGCATTATCTGATGAATCCTGGCACTGGACAGGCAGCTGATTGTGACTTTCTCATTGTCCACCCTTGTGAGTGGGACATCTGTGTGTTTCACTACTGAGTTTCCAATGACAAGAAAATTTGGTTTTGAGTGTTACACCTTACAGGCTTGGTGGGTGAAACACTGGTGTTACTATGAATAATTTGTGCTGTGGGGACTGTGTTAGTTGTGGCAGTCTTGTGTTTTCAAGGTCTCTGTTGTTTCAGTAAGTTTTTCAAGAGAACATCCATGTATGTGGATTTTCATGTTTGATGTGCACTCTGTGTATGAGTAGTAGTACTATGTGACTATGTAGTGGTGGGTGAGTTGACAGCATACTCGGTGTTACTGTTTTGAGTGGGAGAGAGCATGCATTCTAGATTCATAATGTAGATACATCTCTCGCACTCTATACTAGAGTGTGTTATTAGTAGAGGGTTGTCTGTGTGTATGAGGTAGCTGCTACACTGCCCCAAGATACCTAAGTCAACAAGGTTGGCAGGAGAAACAAGGGTAATTCAACTGTCCATAATGCTAGGTTGAAGACTGTTGTCATTAGGGTTGGTTTTTCAGAATCAATCGCAGAGGAGCTCAGTAGGTGAATATTTCTGCCTGTGTTTTAGGGAAACTTTGTTGAATTTAACTGTCTGGCATTGGCGCACAATTGCGCGGCAGTGCATGATGATGTACAAACAAATGCAGGGCCTAAATACCAGAAGCTAAAAACTTGGGAAAAAGATTAAAAAGATTCAAAAGGACCAGTGAGGATCCTTATTCCAAGTCATAGGCCAGCCTCCTTTTAATAGACAGGTCCCAATCAGCACAATTCTCTCACAAAAGTGCAGATAACCCCTTCTGATCCAAAATGGCCTAGAAAATGTGCTCAGAACAAATAAACCACTACAAACAGTCCCAGAAGCAGCAAGCCTGTATCTGTACTATGCTGCAGCTACTGACTACACTAGTTTCAGTGAGAAACACTAAATAATGTTTAACACAGCAGAAAAATAGCAGCGAGACACTAAAAAAATGTTTAAAACAGCAGAAAATCAGCAAGGGGTCTCTAAAGAATATTTTAAACAGTTAACAGATCAGTTATTTAAACACTGCTTGGCAGGAAAAACAGAACAAGCAGAAAAGATAGCTTTAAACAGTGAAAAATACCAGTAAATACTTAATAAGCAGTGAAAATAACAAAAAAACTTTGTAAACAGTGAAAATAGCATTTGATGTAACAGGCACAGTAAAGCAGACAATTGCAGTACAATAGTGTAGTTTAGTACATAGTAAATAAATACAGTATAAATGTAGACAGAAGGCAATAAAAAGTGCAGTAAATAGTAAAAATAAGCCAAAAAAAAAAAACCAGGCAACGTATGCTTTTTTTTGGAAGCTCAGAAGCCTCTAGTTTTCTGATATCTCAGTTCAGAGTTGTGGCTGGTAGCCCACCTTATTACATATAGAGAAATGGGTCTCCTTCAAACCATCTAAAACCCATAACATTTAATTTCATAACATTGAGACCAGAATATCTAAAACCCATATCACTGAATTTCATAACATCTAACACTACAAATCACATGTAAATAACATCCCCTCAACATATAACGACACCAAACTACCAAACACACCTTTTACTACATTTCTGCAGGGGAGCTTGATACAGTGGGGTTAGGAAATTAACTTTTTCCCACTGTAGTGCGATCTTGGAGTTGGTATATTTAATTTATGGGGTGTGTGGGGGTGCAGGGGGGGGTTGTCCCCCTGCAGAAATGTAGTAAAAGTGTGTTTGGTAGTTTGTTGTCGTTATATGTGGAGACAATGTTATTTTCTTGTGATTTGTAGTGTTAGATGTTATGAAATTCAGTGTTATGGGTTTTAGATGTTTTGGGTTTTAGATGTTCTGGTCTCAATGTTATGAAATTAGATGTTATGGATTTTAGATGTTTTGAAGTAGACCCACATATATATATATATATATATATATATATATATATATATACATATATATATATATAGAGAGAGAGAGAGGGGGAGAGAAAGAGGGTTTAGATATAGGTACAGATACAGATATATGTACACTCACACACACACACATATTTATATATCTATGTGATATATATATATATATATATATATATATATATATATATATATATATATATATATATAAAATGCTGCACATGTTTTTGATTTGGTTAAATGCCTTAAAAAATTAGCAGTAGGAGAAATATTTTTCTTGTCATGACATTAAGGTATTTAAAACATACTCGAAGCAAGTGATAAGATATTTTCTGTGAAGCTACATAGTTCCTAGTTAATTTTAGATGAGGGTTCAGCAGGTAATGAGATGATATAGTTTTAATGACAGCTCTGGATGTGACAGATGAACCCAGGAATCTTTGTCTTCTGGCAGAAAAGGTACATAGAGAAGGGGAGCAATTAGTAAGTGCTCCTCGTGGTATTAAGGGAGGTTGGAATTTACAAGAATTCTTAACGAACATCAAGAAAAAAGTGCATGGTTCTATGACCATTGCTGTGTACTTGTTTAAAATGTTATATTTCGTTTTATAAATATTAACTGAGTATAGTACTGTGTCAGAAATGTTACAGGAGCAAATAGTTGAATATCAGGAAATTATTCTTTTCAACCGGGATATAAGATCTGAATTGTTCAGACATAATGCAGCCTTATTAAATTTTAATTTAATGCTATTAGCTGCCAAAGAAAGCAATTACTAGAAAATGGAAATCAAAATATAAACCTACTGCAACTGAAGTGCTAAATATTGCAAAGGAAATAAAAGAAATGGAGTGGGATCTCTACAAAAGGAAAAGAACAAAATATATAGAAATAAATGGAAATGTTGGGAAGAATGCATTCAGGAGGAGAAGTAGTGAAATGTAAGGAAAGACAGGAACGGAGGAGTTCATCTAATGTTGAAGTGAATGAAGATTGTTAAAAAGAAAATAAAGGAAATATTATGGCTTCTTTTTTTTCTGTTACTGTATATGTACTTATGTCACTTTTTAAAAATGTAATGTTTAATACAGATGTTTTAAAAAGCGTGAAAGTGTTATTCTATGGTATCTAAATGGATGGTCGGACCAAAACAGATGTCAAAGTCACATAGCCTAAGATAATATTTATACAAACCAAATATTAGCACTGTAAACAAATACAAGCCACTAAAGGTTTTATCAAAATAAATATTCATTAAGATTTGTAGACTTATATGTTACTATCCCCAATAACAAACATGCAGCAGCTCACATACTAACATGACTACAATATTTTAAGTCACACCTTTATCTTATATCTCAGTATTTGTAAAGTACTTTGATACTCACATACCAACATGACTACAATATTTAAAGTCATACCGTCCTGTTATATCTCAGTATTTGTATATTAACTTTGATACTAGGTTTATCATTAATACCACATATGCACTGAACCCCGAACCCTGCCTGCTGTCTGGGTCATGTTAGACTGTCATTTTTCATAATACCCTGCTCAAGCACACTTACACTGAACCTCCCATTCAAGTGCTTGGCTTGCTAATGCATTGTGTTGTTCATTTTTAATAACATTAATATGTTCCTTATTACATATCTTAACGTGTCTTTTAGTTTTCCCTTCATAAAAGACACAACATGCACAAGAAGCACTGTGTAGCAGATTTTCAGTCCTGTACATTATAAACATTTTCACTCTATACAAAAGGTTATAAACTTTTCCCCACTTTTACATATTTACATATTTCACACTTGCATTTACAGGTCCCTACTATGCTATCTTTCACAGATTTAGTCATATGATCATAGGACATTACAAGGCTAATGGCTCTGGGGCCCTTACAAGCCTGGCCAAGAGTTTATCCCTAAAAAAGAAACCTCAATCAGCACTTGTCGCCCCTGTCATTGAAGGAGATAGGTGGAACCCCTAGGACAAATTTGTAGTTTCCCATCCACTCATCAAGGTTGCATGTGAAGAGGGTCAGTTACATACTTTGCTTGACGTGTATGGGGAGTCTATTCCAGAGATGGGGCAGCCTCTGTGAGGCAAACCTGTCTCTCCAGCTGGTTTTGTTAATGTCACATATTAGATTTAAGCCTTTTGATCGGGTAATGCGTGATGAATTAGACTTATGGACATGGAGCATCTCTAGTAGAGTAGGGTCTGAGACTGGCTTGTAGGTGAGACACAGATCAGCTCTGAGCAATCTGTACAATACTGAGTAGAGTGATAGTGATTTGAGCCTGTCCACATAGGACAGAATTTGGAGGCCATGGGTTCTCTTTGTAGGCATTTCTGTGGCCTTTCCAGTTGGTGCAGGTTTTTGGAGAGGTACATACCAAATGGGGCGTTGTACTCAATTATTGGCCATGTCTATATCTACTTTTATTGTCCACAAATGTAAGCTTACTACTGATATTGCTTGCAGCCACTGGATTAACATCTAAAACAAAAAAAATATATATTTTCCACTACAGTAGTAATAAATGTCCTTACATTCACTGTTGCAGTATTCTTAACCATATGGGATTCTCTGCCACAGAAGCCCAACATCTGGCCAGTCTTCCAAAGACTTCTGAATTTAAAAGGTATGTTAAACATCACCATATGCACCCTGCATAATGTAGGGCATAAAGGTGATGTTCAGACTTACCAAAAACAGAACTTCTTTGCTACCAATCTGAACGTATCTTTTAACCATCAGTCTGTTTACCTGCGTCCATTTTCTGTCATCTAAACACATTTTCATTCTCCAGGGATTTCCTACACCTGTTTGTCATTTTTGCAAGATAAGTGCCCTATTGGGGATTTTATTTTTTCATATTTTTTGTGTTCCTTGAGGTTAATGTCATCCAGGAAGGGTAAATGCCAGTGTGGGAGGCAGATTCCCCATAGAGACTGCCATGATAAGTTTTTTTTTTTTTGCTTAGGTGCTTCTCATGACCATACAGCTTGTTTTATTTGTCAGGCATTTGTTCCATGAACCCTTCACAGTAGACTTTCTTCTCTTTCCTTGTATCTTGAGAACCAGTGAATTAGGCTACTCACCAAAGATACCCTGGAAGGAATCTCGCGCCCAGAGGGTCAGCCACTTGGAAAGAAGAAGGTGAAAAAGGTGCAGCCAGAATCTTCTGCTGTCCAACTTCTGCCAGGTGTTTCTCCTGAGGTCATTACAAACCCAAAGGCTCACCCCACCATGTTGTCTGATTTCTTTGCCATGACAGTGTTGGACGCTGGTGAGTATCTCGCTGGCAGCACAATCGAATAGGCTTTGCAGGTATCCATCTTGGACACTGAGAGGGAACCACGGTTGATTTTTTTTTTTCTGAGGGGCAAAGGAGAGTTCTTCAGTTTCTAGTTGGGGAAGAATTTCCTGCTATGGTTCTTGACTGTCATCCTGGATCTGAGCTGTCTCAGGATGTTCCCTTAAAAAAGAAAACATTAAACATGTTTCTTCTGTTTCTAGGGCTTCACAAAGTGAGTGGCAGGCTTTTACTCAAGGGTTATTTTATGTCTTAATGTCCTTAAAGCCTCCTTATGGGGTTTCAGTTCCTGCTTCTTCTTGGCCCTTTACTCCTCTTAAAAGGCCTAGATACCAGGATTCTTCTGAGGATGAGTCAGATTCTGCTGATGAATCCCTAACTTATTCTATTGATATTCCTTCTCCTTTGAAGTATGGGTGGTCAGAGAAGGAGGACTCAGTTAGTCCTGATGTTCCTTTGGAAGAAATTTCCTTTGATTGTATTCGGGTCTTTGATATCCATAAAAGGTGCTATGAGTTGTTGCAACTGGACTCTCCTAAATCTGCAGTTATACCTCCTATCTTGGCTGCTTTACTGGATGCTTTCTCCAATGCCTGTCAGACACCTGATTCTCTTCCCCACTGCTCCCAAGAAGCCTGCTAGGTTTTATAGGGTTCCTGAGGATTGTTCTTTTTTATATAAATGTCCTGCTGCTGACCCTTTGGTAGTGTCCGTAGCCTCTGATAAGCCATCTCAATTGCTTCCTTCGCCCAATTTATTGCCTTCTGACAGGGACAGCAGAACTATGGACAGGCTGGGGAAAAAGGTTTACACTTTTGCTAGCCTAGCTTTTAGGGCTATTAATTATCAGACCCGTATGTCTAGGTATGTGTTGGCTATTCTTTCTCAGGCCTGTCAACTTATTTCTGATTTTCCAGACTCTTGAGGGTAAAACTTCTGTTCTTTCCTTGTTAGGGACTTCCTCTCGAGTTGTTCATTTTGTTAATTGTAGTTATGATGTGGCAGATGCCTCTTCCAGGGCTGCTGTTTTTGGTTTAGTTATGAGGCGGTATTCTTGGCTTAGGCTTCAGCCTCTACATGATGATATTAAAGCTAAGTTGATGGATGCTCCTCTAGATTCTAAACTTTTGTTTGGGGAAGTTGCTGCTGGTTTAAGTCCCTTCAGGATAAGGGTAATTTCTTACGGGAACTTAAACGTGTTTCTTTCTCATGTGCCTAAATTCCAGAGAAACTACCCTGCTAAGCCTACCTTTGTTCATAAGCAATCGTGTCCTTCTGCTAAAGGCTACTCAATTTTCAGAGATTCTGAAGCCTTCATTTCTGGACAAATCAGGCGCTGTGTGTCTATCCATCCCTTCCCAGCCACATTCCTCTTTTTCTTCACCTTTTTCTTTGTCTTCCGGTTTGGCTTCAATCACTCAGGATTCTAGGGTTCTGGTGATCATTTGTCAAGGGTACTTCATAGTGTGGAAATCCTGTCCTCTGTTTATGGGCATTCCTCAGCCTCTTCAGAAGCATCTTCCCTTTTTCCCAGAGGTTCCTCAAGATCTCTTGTCTCAGGGTACTATTCAGTTACTGCCTGTGTCCCAAAGGGGGAAAGAGTTCTACTCCCAGCTGTTTCTAGTGCCCAGAAAATAGGGCACTTGGAGACCTATTGTCAACCTCTCTCATCTAAACACTTTTCTAAAGGTACCTTCCTAAGGTACCTACCTTTCGGATGTGGTCCCTTCATATTCTGTTTCCTTTCTTGCTTCCTCAGGCCTATATGGTGTCTATGGATCTCAAGGATGCTTATCTCCATATTCTGATCCATCCTCTTTTCAGGAAGTTTTTGCATTTCTCTGTTGCTTCCCTGCATTTTCAGTTCTCTGCTTTACCCTTTGACTTTTCTATTTCCCCAAGGGTGCTTACCAAATGCCTTGCACCTCTGATTGCCTTTTGCAGACTTCAAGGAATCCAAATATTTCCTTACTTGGACGACCTGTTGATTCAGTCGTCCTCTCTAGAGACCCTTTTGCAAAATCTTCATTTTCCCATATCGCTTCTTCAGAGGCTGGGGTTCACTATAAATTTCAAAAAGTCTTCTCTGACTCCTTCACAGGATCATGTTTTCCTGGATTGTAGGATTCAGACAATGCCAATGCTTGCATCACTGCCCCCTCTAAGGGCCTTAACTCTCATTTCTTTCCTTCACATTTTTCTTCATCTGGCTTCCATTACTACCAGTGAGTTTCTGAGAGTTCTGGGTTTCATGACATCCACCACACCAATGCTCCCTCTAGCAAAACTTCATATGGGAAAGTTTCAGTGGTTTCTGAAGTCAGTGTGGCTTCAACATGCTAATCCTCTACAATTTGTAGGTCCTCTTCTTCCTTGCCTCAGTCAAGAGCTTCTCTGGTGGATTCAGCAGTTGTCTCTGAATCCATGGAGCCATTTTCATCCTCCTCTTCCCTCTCAGGAATTGTTCATGGACACCTCAGACATAGGATGGGGGAGACTTTTGGCTCCCTAAAGGTACAGGGGGTGTGGCTGCCTTGTCAGCAGAAGGAGCACATCACTGTCAGAGAAATGAGAGCTCTTCTGTTGGCTCTTTAGGCCTTTCAGTCTCTTTTCTCCAGGGCTTCTCAAGGTATTCACAGACAATACCACAATGATGTGGTATATCAACAAACAGGGAGGAACGAGATCTTATCTTTTTTGCTGGTTGGCACTTCTGGTATGGGATCTTGCTGTCAAGTGACTCTTTATGTGGTTTATATCGCTTCTGGTCAGAACATTGTGGCAGACACTAAACAGGTCTTTAACTCAGTCCTATGCTGGATGCTTCACAGGGATGTGTTTCTGGACATTATCTACAAGTGGGGTACTCCTCAAGTATATCTTTTTTGCCTCCCCTCTGAACAGACAACTTCCTCTGTTTTCTGCCAGAGTTCCAGTTCCTCTGGTGTGGAAGGTGGACGCTATCTCATTCTCTTGGTAGGGGATGTTTCTTTATGCATTCCCTCTCCTTCCTCTTATTCAAAAAGTTCTGTTCAAAATTCAACAGGATGCTCCAAAATCTTGTGGTGACTCACTTTTGGCTGCAATAGCACTGGCTTCCTCTTCTTCTGCATCTAGCCAGGTGCACTCATCACAAATTACCTAACAGGGTAGATCTAATCACCCAAGACAAAGGATCCCTTATCCATCCCCAAATGAACATGTTTCAACTGACCACTGTGGGTTGATTATATTCTGATTCCTCATATACAGCTTTTTTTCTGAGAACATTCTGCAAGTCCTGCAGGAGGCCAGAAAAACTATGACTAGGAAATCCTACTTATCCAAATGGAAGAGGTTTTCTTTTTGGTGTCTCTGTCATAACCTGGCCCCACTTACTGTGGATGTTCATTTGGTTCTCTCTTATTTGTGTGAGTTGCTCATTGCTGGTTTGGCCTATTCTTCTATTAAGGCCCACTTATCATCTACCTCTACTTGTCTGCCTTTTTCTCCTCCTTTAGCTGATAGATTTGAGGTGAAACAATTTCTTAACAGTGTCCTTAGTATTAGATCTCCCAAGAAGCCTGTTCCTCCTCCCTGGGATCTTAATTTTGTTTTGGAGAAGTTGACTCAGGCTCCCTTTGAGCCTGCTACTTCAGCTTCCTTGCAACATTGTTCCTGCAAGACTTTTTTTTTTTTTGTTAGCGCTTACTTCTGTCAGATGAGTGCCTGAATTACAGGCCTTATGGCTTGCTTCCTTTTTTGATCTGTCATGAGGACACAGTGTCCTTACACATTAACCCTTCTTTTATGCCAAAGGTGGTTAATGTGCTATCTTTTAATCAATCTATTAATCTGCCTACATTTTTCCCCTCTCCACAAAATGACAGTGAGTGGGTGCTGCATACTTTGGACATGCATAAGCAACTTAGAGGTTATTTGGATATGACCACGGCTATCAGAAAATCTGATCAGTTATTTGTTTCTTTTCTTCCTAGATCTTCGGGACTTGCTCTATCCCAGCAGACTATTTCTTCTTGGATTTCTAAAGCTATTTTCTTTTGTCAACACTGCATGACAATAGCCTTTGTTTTTCAATTACGGCTCATTCTACTACAGCGGTGATTTCTTCTGGTGCTTTTTTTTCAAAGGCTTATATACAAATTCTATTCTTGAAGCAGCTACCTGGGCTTTTGTGCATACCTTTACCAAGCACAACAAACTGGATGGTATCTCTCGAGCTAAGGCTGGTTTTGCTAGTTCAGTTCTTTATTTTTTAAGGGGATTCTTCTGCCCCTTCCTCCTCCCTAGTTTCCTCTTAAGCTTTGATACTCTCCCATATAGTTAAGAATACTGCAGCAGTGAATGTAAGGAAATAGTACAGTTGCGTAAAATCTTACCATCATATCTCTCAACCTCTTAGTGCAAGAAATCTGGACAAAGCCTGACAAAATGGGGGTACAAATACCCAAAAATAGGGACAGGTTTTAAATATTGCTCTCATAAACTTAGAAAGTTGGTAGAGTAACAGGGTCTGTGTTAACATACATTTCCTGAAGGTTTTAAAGTTTAAAACTAAATGTATGTCTTTATCTAGTGACTTCAGTGCTCAGATCATCCCACTGATTTGCCAGAAAATCACAAATGTTATGAGGAATAGACCAAAAACATAAGTCAAAAATCTGGACATTCTGCAAAAATCTATACAGTTGAGAGGTATGTTTACCATAACAGTAGATGTCCTTGCCTTCACTGCTGCAGTATTTGCCCCCCTCCCTCCACTGTCCTAGTTCTTTACCTTCCTGGATGTACATGTTACCTCTTGGGTTTCTTGGACTGGTGTTGCTCCTGGGGCAATCACTTCTGTTTTTGGTAAGCCTGAATGTCACTTTTATGCCCTACATTATGCAGGATGTGTATGGTGACTTTCGGCATATGTTTGAAATTCAGAAGACTGGCCCGATGTCAAGCTTCTGTGGCAGGAAATCCCATATAGTTAAGAACACTGCAGCAGTAAAGGCAAGAACATCTACTGTTATGGTAAGAATTTACACATCTCTACTTTTTCTACTGATTTAGTTGTAGTATACTTACACAATCATCCATATCAGTGTCAACTTACTTAAAACAACATATTGAATATGTAATGCTGAAATCAAAATGCCTACTCCCTACATATGTATATAGACAGTTGGACTTATCCCCCACCCACCAAGCTATGTAGGACTCATTTCTGAGCTTCACTAACAGGGGAGTGAAACTGTTTCAGTGGCAGTGTACCGATGTAGCGTAAGTATGTAGAACATCTATGCTATTAGTAAGTATTTTCAGTCTAATACTGTAAAGTTTCAACATTTTCACATTTCAAGATGTTGCTGTCAGTATTTTGACTTTCAGTATACTCTTATTCAACAAATTGAAATATACCTTTAGAATATTATATATATATCTTCTGAAACTGATTTATCACAATGTTGATATTCAAACCACAAACAAAAATATTGACAAGATCACTGTTATAGCAGGAAAGGAAGTATGTCCTTTTCCCACTATTATATGACCTTAGAGGATGTATATACATGTAGCAGGGGCCTGCAAAAAAGCATTCGACCAAGTATCTGGCTACCAAATATGTGGTAGCAGCATTCACAGTCCGCAATTCAGATTTATCTGTAATACTGGCAATATTTATTTAGTCTATTTTAAAGCCTTTTGAATTTCATATGACATGCATGCTGTTCCAGGATTTAGTCCAATACCTCCTGATTTGCAAACCAAAATAAAATTGTAGTTGGTTTAGAGGAAGACGTAAAATCAGTTATTTACACTGAATCTTCCTTTAAATGTTCAAAGCATATTTATTTATTTTTTTCTGAGGAAGTCATCTACCAGACGAAAGCGCTTAATACTGCTGTGTTTGCTTGCACTGTTTCATCTTGGATGAATATTGTCTGTATTTTTCTGGATTTGGAGTTTTCTCCTTATAAAGGATTTGCCACCTACCAAACGTCGCTTTTGTCTTGCAACAGCTGCCTTTTATTTTTCAGTGTTTGTAAGACTCTACCTGTTTTCCTTATTTATTTATTTATGCGTTCATTTGTTTACCAGGATAAGTCCACTGGGCCTAAAAGAGCCCATTTTCAGTGGAGTCCCGGGGAGAAAAGCTCCAATGAGATACAGAAAAAATATAAACATTAATTAATACAGAAGAAGAAACAGTGTTACAGATAGTAAATATAGTAACATATACAGAATATATACATACAAGCAGGAATCTAGTTTGATTACAGCAATATATACAGAAAATATACATTAAAGCAGAATTCAATTAATTAAATCAGATTGGTATAAACCGAGATCAGTATTATTGTACCAGAATCAACAAGTGAAGATAAAAATAAATATGGAGAAAATATCATCAGTCACTAGTAACAAAAGACATAGTTTAGTAATCATATAAGGAGAGTGAAAGAGGTTAGGTTATAGAGCAGGAACATTGCCAGGAAGAGACAAGATGATTTTTCAGCATTTGTTTGAAGGTGGTGGTGCTGCCTGTGTTTCTTATAGAAGGCAGAAGTGAGTTCCATAATTTGGTGACGATGAAGGCATAGAGGAGTTGACCAAGGTTAGGAGTAGGACAGTGAAACATTGAAATGACTTGAGAATTAGCAAACTTAAAGTGGGGGTATGGAGGAGGGGTGGTTAATTATTTATCAAATACTTCAGTACATTTATGTGAGAAAGATGTGTGAATGCATCCATCATTGAGAAGTATGCCTGTTAATGTTACATATAAGTACTGTGGCTCAAAATCGAGTGTTACATACTTAAAATGTGCGTTTGCATGTGACAGCAACAGGAAGTAGTACCAGCATAGGTAGTCATTATCTTCCTTTTAAGATTGTTACTGAAATAATTCTTTCTCCAAGAGCACAGTGAAGTTTGCCTGTGCAGATCACTAACATTATCCATTAAGCACATTATAAAGGCAGCAGCCATTCTGTGCCCCACAAAGTAGCCATATTACTCTTGATGAAGTTAGGTTTTGTGGTTGCAAATAATTAAGCAACTTCTTGTGGCTGTCTTAACAGATACCTTAGCCTCTGAGGATAAAATGGAGGTGGGTCTGTGGGAAGGAAATGATACACCAAGTAACTTTCTTGTTGAAAGAGGCAAGACAGTTGCTGCTTTTTTGATATCAAATAAAAGTGTTTTTAGAACCCAAAGTCTACATGATATATGTTAAAGGTTCATCCAGGCAGGGGTCACACACAAAATCAATTTGGGGCAAAGGTCATCAATTTCAGTTCTTCCATAATTTTTTTTTTCAGGATTTAGTTTAGTAAGCTTATGGAAGTCTTTCTTAATGAGAAGGTAGGGCAGAAGGAACATTCCTCAGAGTTAGCAATGATATCATAATGTGTTTCAGAATAAGAATAATCCTTCACTTTTACCTTTCATAGAAGAATAGATGCCACAGGCAAAAAAAAAAGTTGTAGAGAACTGGAAGAACTTTCCTTAAGTATCCCCAAACTTACTAAATCTGACTCCACTAATAAGCAACTTTCCTTACATGTATTAGGCTCCTAGGTCTTAACGATGCTTTAGCAAAAGAAGAACATTTTTTACACTCATTTCTGAAACCGTTAAAAGTTCAAACTAGCTGAGTGACTTTTAGACTGAGTAATTGCTTATTTGTTTATTCATTCATTCATCTATACATTTCTTAACTTGGGTAGAGCTCTGATACACTCGGTCAGTTTTCATTCACAGCCTGGAATAAGAAAGTTAGTTAACAACAGCAAAATATGCAAGCCCATAAGAATAAAGTTAGGTAACAACAGCAGAATACACAAAGTATAAAGCAAAATGTTGATTACATCACATCATATTAGAAAGACAAGTTTGTAAAATAATTTTGGCAATAAGTAAGACCATTGATAATATATTTACAGAATAAACTGGCAATAACACCTAGGATTACTTACAATTACAAAACAATACATAAGCTTATGAGAGGTCAAGGCTGCCAAGACAATAATTAGATGCAGCTGTGTGATTAGAGTTCTAAGGATTTACATTACAGGTTTTGGAAGGCAAGCATGGAAAAAGAGTGCTTAGTGTGTTAGAGTTTGGGAAAAAGGGACAAGTAAGTCTTGAGAGAGAGAGAGTCTTTGTCTTTCTGAGACTCTGCTGGGGAAGAAGGTAAAGGATTCTATGTCAATGAGCTTAAAGATCAAGGGGTCTGTGAGGATCTTTGAAGAATGAGTTGCCATATTGCTTTGGACAAAGTGTTGCAGTAGTGGTTTCTTCTAGATGTTAGACATAGATTTGCAGATGTTACAGATGGTTTGAAGTTGATATTTTTTTTTAGGCTGTCACATTTGGGGGAGTCCATATTCAGTTTATAGTAGGAGAACACCCTTTCTAACAGCAATCCTTCTTTGGAGAAATAGGAGGTGAGATTGATTATACAGTCACTTGCCCTTCTCTCCTGCTTTACATATCTTATATAATTCAAGAATAATCCACAGTGCTACCTGCAGGTTCATCAGTGTACAGGTCTGAGGGAAATATTTATCTTGCTTTGGCATTAGCATGTTTAATTAGTCTCTTGCTGTTCAGGATTAAATGAGTTTTGGCCAAGCCAACACTTGTTCCTAGTTCTTCTAAGAGAGACTTTAGCAAGGACTGGGTTACTTTAACATTTAATGAGGACTGAATGTGACAGATGACCATGGGATTCTTGTTCATTTAGCTGTAAAGGTAGGTAGTGAAGCACAGTGACCATTACATGTTCAGTCCACATGTCCGTCATTTCCCATAAGGTTTGTTTTCTCTTATTTGCAATCTTACTATCTGCTGAGGTGAATATTAAATGAAGACTGTATTGTCTTGTTATTCTTTTTATGTTTGTGTGAGTGTATGTCCCTTTGAATGACATTAGCATGTTTATTGAGGAGGGTAGCAGTTGTGCTGATTAGATGGTTAACTTTCAGATATATATACTGTTAATGATAGCTGCCTTTCCACATGGCTTTCACAGATTGCTAAAATTCCATCAATTCATCAATACCAAACTTAAATATTCTCAGAAAAACTGAGTTTGTGCTGATTTTTTCCATTCAAGGATATAGTTTGCTAATGTATTCTCTTTTTCTTAATTACATTAGTACCTAACCATAGTGTTAAAAGTCCCTTACTTATTCAGATTGACTGGCTGCCCTCTGTATTTTGTTTCCCATAGACTCCTCCACTGTGATCTATGTTTGGCCTTTTGGTCTTTGAAAGACCACACCCTCCTGGAGCAGACCTACTCTTTCTTCATAGAACTAATGACCCCTCAAATACACACACAAAGGACCTTAATCTGTACCAAATAACTGATACGACATATTGGCACAACAGTTTCTTACCCTAGATATTATCCACCTACAGCATAAACTACCTCTGCACATTAAGCAAAGTGGTAATGAATTTAAAAACTAGACTATCCAAGGCAACTAGATGAACACATACAAATTTCCCCAGTCATATGTCATGTCACCTTCTTGAGACATAAAGTAAGTTTCAAAGTTGAGTCTACTGAATAAGGCTGTTGATAGTCTGATGACTGCTATCTACTGAAGAACCTATGAAGCCCTTTAGAAATTTAGCTATAGTGGAGACATAAAGTGTAGGTGAAAAAAGAGTATGGAGAGAGGCAGTGTGATGATGAGATAGGAAAGTTAGGGGACTATAGAGAGGACAAAAGCAAGGCCAATAGCACATAAAAGTGTTACAGGTTTTATAGTGCAAAATATAAAGAACTGTGTATAGGCGATATCAGATTAACCTGGGGTTGAACAAGAACATGACCAGGAATCTATGAGCTATACCTGTAGCTGATGACTAAAGGCTTTGTAAGTACTGGAGTTGTCTAAGAGATGCAGGAATGCAGTACCAAAACTTAGCAACATAAGTATATGCAAGCAGCCTCCATCAAAGTTGTTTGATTTGATTATGTTGAGTAAGAGCTTATTTATCACCTTAGTGTAGGGAATATTTAGGTGAGTAAAGGGTGATGATGTTTTTAAAATTGGGCAGGTGATGAGAGAATTCAGACCTTGTATAAAATATCACCCATTTGTGAAACCTTAACAAAACCTGAATATAAGATGCAGGAATTCAAGGGACAAATTACCACTCTGTTTGTGAAAAAGAAATCGAAGACCTGATAACCATAAAACAACCTAGATATCATATGGTGTATAGGATTTCTAAAATCCATAAAAATGGTTTAGCCACTTAAGAGACCTACTGTGAAATGGCAGCATAACATACAACAATATTTTATGTATTTTTAGATTTTGTAATTAGGCGGGTACTGGAAAACTCAAATACTTATACAGGTACATACAGCATCCTTTTTAAAGAGGTATGTGGGTTTGTTGGTAAATACTAGGCAGCCAGTTCTCTGATATCAAGACTTAACTGAGTCTTGACATTTAAAATATGGTTGCGTAGTATCTACCTACAAACCCAAAAAACTGTTAAAAAGAGATGTGTATACCCTTATAGGTATTTGACTTTTTCAGTATCTTCCTAATTACATGTTTGTAAGTAATACTGCCCTTTCACATTAGGTCTTTTAGGTGGCTAAATCATTCTTATGGATTTTAGGTATCCCAGACATCATATGATATCTAGGTTGTTTTATGGTCATCATGTCTTTAATTTGTTTTTAACCAGCAATTAGATTTCTTTTCCACTATCAGTGAGAATCTGTCCCTTGCATTCCTACATCTTCCACTCAGGGATTTTGTTAAGGTTTCACAATTGGCTAATTGTTCATACATTGTACTGAAATTCATTTTTTTTATCTGTCACAATGAAAAAAGCACTATTTTTCTCTGTTAACAATTTAGTCATTCCCTTACAGTGAATGTAGAGAATGTCTCTCCAGGAAGGAGAGGAAGTGCAATGGAATGAAACATTGGAGAGAGTATTACAGGAGCCAGAAACTGAAAGAGCAGAAATAGAAGCAACAGCTGGTGAAAGGAAAACACTGCAGGTATTCCTGGCTGGAATAGCCAATTTTAAGTGTTTACCTCTGAAATAGCTTTTCTTTTGTTACAAGAAAGAAGTTCTGCAGATGCAGCAAGGCAAGGAAGGATGGAAGAAGGAAACAAGAAGGGACAAACATTTGTAGTTTCTCAACAGCCACAGAGAAGATGACCGGTGGCAAGAAAAAAAGTAAAAACAATGACGGTGTAAGGTATGATATGAATAGTACTGTTTAGCCACTAGGGTTTAACATTAAAGACATAACAGCACTAATTCGTTTGGGAGCTGCACATTTTTGTGAAGTAACGTGAAAGCTTCAACATGCCAGAATAAAATTATGACTGAGACTGAAAAAAGGAATATAGTAGCACCATGGAAATACTATTTATTTCAGAGCTTGGGACAACAACTGAAAAAAGAAAAGAAATGTGTAATTTAGGACTTCAGATATGGATGAATGAGTTAAAACAGTTTTTTTTTGTTTTGCTATGTATTAAAGTACATGAGGTTAAATAAAATATGTGACAAAAGAAATGTGTGGAATAGGGGTTGGAAAATGTGGGTAAGAATAAATGTTAAGGATGGGAAAATTCAACATATTTCATATACAGTAATTGTGAATGGTAAGAGAGTATTTGTTAGGTACCAAGGCTAACTCAAAGCATGTTTTTTTTTTCCTGAGAAGATAGAAATCATATAGTACAAGAGTGTAACAAATGAAGGTGTGGCTAATGTGGGGAGAGAGGACATATAGCAAAAAAAAAAAACTGTAAGTCTTTTTTATAGATAACATGAAGAATTTGGACACTTCTGGTTTCACTGTTCTATTTTAGAAAAGGAAAGAGCAGATGAGAGGAAAGCTCAGAAGAAAAACAAGCAGTATAAATATTACTACAGATTCATTACAGCCGAGTGACGTCTCCAGGTGTTTCTGCAGTTACACCCTACTGCTCCTCTAGGCGTCAAATATTGCCTGTTCATATTTGCATTAATAATTCCAAAACCATGTTACATACAAGGTATTGGAAAATTTTATCTTGAAGCATACATGATAGCAAACACAATTGTATTGACATATGACCTCTGTCAATGGGTATTTGTTAAAAATGTAAGGTGATAACTTCAATTTTTAAATGCTGATGCCACGCCTACTAGGGGTTAAAGGTACACACCCAAAAGAGCTCTACTGGAGGGAATGAGGGAAAGAGAAGGTGGTATGGGGGGAGGGTGTACTGAAAAAAGGTTAAGCAATGAAGAAATAACAGTTCAAAGCAAGGTTATTAACATAGAGAAAGAACAGATTTACAGTTTTAGAAAGTGAAGAGGAAGAAGAAGGAGAAATGGAGATTAGTGAAGAACAAGATAGTGAAAATCAATTAGGAGAAGGCAAAGGAAAAAAATATATAAGATCTGAAAGTAAAATCTCCTACTCTCTTACACAACTACCTCTATATCCCACCCACCTACCCAAATGCTGTAAGTTAAAATCTGGAATTTCACCTTTCATAATTCAAAATATCTTTCTGCTCTCAGCCAACTGTAGAATTTCATAAAAATGTCTACCATGAAACCACTGCACAAAAAGATTATATATGAGAAGACATGCTGTTTTATCTTGCCAAACCTGTGCTTATTATTGCAGTATGGAATAGTGATTAATTACATGGCCTATGTATATCTAATTGTATGTATTTTATGTCTTGTCTTATCAAATGTACATGTAACCTATATATACCATTTTAAATTACCTGTTTGAAGTAAAGGGGTCTTCAATGTGTCACTACTAACACAGAGGCACAGTATTCTGAATCTATTCTGTACACTTAGTACCACTACTAGGGGTGGCGATAGCCACATCACTATGGCTAGGCTTATAAATGCCCTAGGGCAGATAGCCTAGTACTAAACTATGAAACTATGATTGTATGTGGAGCTTTTCTCCCTGGGCCTCTGATGAAAATTGGTTTTACCCAGTTGAACTTTCCTGGTAAGCAAATGTGATATAAATAAATAAATAAAACACACACCAAAAAAAGGAAAATTATGATATAGGAATTCTAGCAGTCAATGGGAATAGCAGTAGAAATTATATGAGTTTTGCTGGTGGAGGAATGCTGTAAAACAAACAAATGAGAGAGCTGGTCCAGATCTGCCAAAGCAAACTATGAGGTAAAGATAGCATCTAGGGTAAAAGATAACCATAAGGCGCTTTTAATTATGTTCATAACGTTGAGGGAAATGCTCAGCAATGTGCTGAGTTAATCATGAATGGCAACACTTACACCCAGCCTGAAACTATAGCAAACCGTCTGGCCAACAAGCCATTTCGAATTTCTCCCCTCATCACCTCCTACCACACCCAGTGAAATACCCATAACCATCCCCCTACTGGTCACTCTGAGGGAACAGGTCATCACTGCACTCGCTAAAGCCAAAAACACAGCTTCCATGGGTCCCAACAACATTCCAGGATGTTTCTTAAATGGCTTAAAATAGAATCTATCAGGGCCACTAGATACCTTTGTTAACCACAGCCTCTGGACAGGCTTTGTCCTAGAGGAATTGCGAACTGCACCAGTCATCTGTCTGCATAAGGGGGGCTCATCAACTGACCCAGGGAACTACAAACCCATAAACTTGACCAGTCTTAACTGCATGGCCATGGAGAGAATTATCATGGACCTGATCAGTAATGACATAGGAACTCTCCAAACACTGCAACAGGCCCAATTTGGCTTTGTCAAAGGGAGGTCTTGCCTGTGTAATCTGGTGGGTTTTATCAAGAAAGTAATCATGGCCATGGATGGGGGTAAAACAGTACATACCATTTATCTAGACCTGGCTAAAGCTTTCAACACAGTCTCCCACTCAGGGATCATAGATAAATTCACTGAGTTAGGCATAAACCCCTGCATTGTCAGATGGAAAACCAACTGGTTCACTGACAAGACACGTCCGGATAGGAGAATCCATCTCCAATAAGCAACTTGTTACTAGCTGTGTCCCATGAGGCTCAGTGTTGGGACCCCTCCTGTTTGGTGTATATTTCTGTGAATTGAAGGCCAATGTTGAGTGTCTCTGGCTCACTAAGTTCATTGCCGATTGTAAGCTAGGAGCACTCATTGAATCCCCAAACTATGTGACATCCTACAAAGAGACCTAAAAATAACAAGCTGGTGCCAAAACCATGGTCTGAGACTAAATGCTAAAAATGCGTAATCATACCCTTTGGTAAATCAGATATCCCCATATGTTATAATATTGATAGCATACCCTAAAAGTAGGCCCAGTGGTAAGGGACTTAGGAGCACAGAAAGGAACTTAAACTTTTGCCATCAGGTAGCTACAGTAGTGAGGAAATCCTTCTGTGTGGCTCAACTTATATGTAAAGGCAAGGCATCAAGATCAAAGGAAGTCATACTGCCATTGTACTCAGCCCTAATCAGGCCTATAATCAAGTACTATGCTCCCTTCTGCATGTACCTAACCAGATACTTACACCAACTGGAGTGGCCCCAGAAGTTTCTCACTAAAAGAAATACAAAGTGTAAGACATGTGTCTTATGCAAACCGACTAAAGGCCCTATCCCTATACTCCATCTCATACCATTTATTGAGAGGTGATTTATGCGTGACCTAAAAGGCATTCTTTGATCCAGCCCTGATGAAACTGTTACGTATTCACAAGAAAAAGTATATGAGGGTTACACATTCCATAAACCTGAATCTTATTTGTGACTCTAACAGAACTTGCTGGAGAGACAGATTCGTATCCCAAAGGCTACCTGGTCTGTGGAAAGCAGTGGTATATATGACACAGAAAGAAAATAAAGAAGTAAGACTGATAGCATGTAATGTAGCTAATGCCTTTGATAAAGTGAACCATAAAGCAATGTCACTGATTTTAGAGATACATGGAGTAGGAGGAAAAAGTATTAATGCAATAAAGACATGTTAAGAAAATTCATGGGTACAAATTATGATAAATGGATGGAATGGAAAAATAACTATTAAGAGAGTAATAAAAGGGGGATGTCTAATGTGTATGTATGTATGTATGTGCTTAATTGTATTAATAATTAACGCAGCAGTATAGACACATATGTGTGAAATGAGGGAGGCAAGTTATGAGCTGAAGGAAAATGTTATATTACCAATATGTGTGACATACACTGATGGTTTAGTTCTAATAACAAAAATTAAGAGGTGGATAAGTGACATTGTAATAAAGATCAAAAAGCTGTTCAACAGCTGGTCTGCAGTTAAACAAAATGAAGTAGAAGGGACTTGTTAATACAAAACATGGAATATATATCACAAGAAAGGAAATAATGATTTTAAGAGTGACATTTGGTGGTTAGAGTGATAAGATGGCACAGAGGATAGCACTGTCATTTCACAGCAAGAGGTTCTTTGGTTCAGTTCTTCAATGGGGTGCCTTCAATGGAGAGTCTGCATATCCTCTCTGTGTTTGCATGGGTTTTCTCTGGGTGCTCCAGTTTTCTCCCATATTCCAAAGGCATGCAGTAGATGGAGTGCATACCCTAAGTTGGCTATAGGTGTGAGTGAGTGGAATGAAAGAATAACCATGGCAGGGCTAGCCACCCGGCAGTCTGAACCTTGACTCTTGATGACTGCCCCCACTGAAGTGACACACTGACTTCATGTGAAAAAAATGGGAAGATGGGTTGTGGATGGATAGATTTAGTGAGTATAAAAGTGTAGTAAGTTAATGGAGAGAAAGAAATACTGGAAGAAACAAACAATTGTTTTTATTTATCATTTCAGAGAAAGAAATATATAGTAAATACATACGCAATTGGAACATATTATATTTAGGAGTAATGTATATCCTACTCACTCAAGTGGAAAAAGAGTTATCAGAGATTTGTTTAACTTCATTTGAGACTCAAGCCTGATTCTGGAGAGAGGAGGGATAGTTTACAATAAAAAAGAAGGTGATTTTAATTAAAAAATCCAGTAGAGCATTTAGCATCTATTCATTTGTTTTGGGTAATGGGAAAGGTAACAGCAGCAAAAATGAAAAAAGACATCCTGGGTAAAGTGCCTCTCTAAGAAAAGTAGCAAATAGGTAAAAGAACAAAAAGAGGCACACCATGACTATCGAAGCTGACCCTTTATTCCACAAGTAAGCACTTTCATGTCACCAAGGATGTTTCATCAGACTGACTATTGAAGCTGACCCTTTATTCCACAAGTAAGCGCTTTCACGTCACCAAGGATGCTTCATCAGACTATCGAAGCTGACCCTTTATTCCACAAGTAAGCACTTTCATGTCACCAAGGATGCTTCATCAGACTATCGAAGCCGACCCTTTATTCCACAAGTAAGCGCTTTCACGTCACCAAGGACGCTTCATCAGACTTTCAGTCTGATGAAGCGTCCTTGGTGACATGAAAGCGCTTACTTGTGGAAGCTTCGATAGTCGTGGGGTGCCTCTTTTTGTCCTTTTACCTAATGGGAAAGGCAAAAGAAAGAACAAAAGAAATTATATGTATGATGCCATATAAAAATATTAAAATACATAGGAAGAAAAACAGGGAAAGGGAAAGAAAAGAAAAAAGGGACAGGCTAGAAGAAAAAAGAATGCAACAATAAAATGAAATTATGGAAGTCAAAAGTAAGTAAAGTTGATGGGAAAAGGAAAGAATGATATAATGTGAGTTTAGAAAAAAGAAATGGTGTACCCATGGAAGGAAATAAAATAGGATAAAATATGGCAGTAACAGACAGACAAAAAAGTTCTGAATTTATTTTATGAAGCAGATTTTTTTTTTGTGGAGAATTTTATTAGACAAGTTGCAAGTAAAAGGGAATTTGAAATATAAGATGATGGAGGAAAGAAAAGGTGATGACTGCAGTGAAGAAGGACAACAAAATCCCCCGGATTCACTATCCTCCCATACAGGACTAGCTTAGTCCTGCACGGAAGCAGCCGTTTAAGAGCAGGACAGCAGTGCGCCATGCATATTAATGTAGGTGTGGTGTCTGAGCTCCTAAACATACACGAAGTGTGTATGAGTGCAGGGGGCGTGTCTGAGAGCAGAGCTCTCAGAATATACATGTACCTGCAATGTAGAACAGCAGAGTATGAATAAAAGAATGAGTGAGTCCACTCACAGGTGTTCGCATACCTCCAGCAGTATCACCCATGTTTCCAAGAGCAATAGTTAAAACATTAAATATAAAGATTTTTTTTATGAAACAGGTTAAATTTAACCATAGGTGCGCGGGTTTGCCCATTGTTTGGTTAATGCAGCTTAAATAGCACAAGAGGATAAAAAGCAAGATATATGCAAAAGAAGCAGTACAGCAATAGTGTAGTGGGCAGAGCATTTGCCCTACAAGCATTCATTCCCGGTTCAAGTCCCAGTCCAGTACAATCCATTTTCCATGTCAAATCACTGTATGATCAATTTATTTTGTTGCATAACCTACGCTAACATATATTTACAACATTTATATATTTATAATGTATATTTGTGAACTGGAGTACTGCATTAAATACAGATGTGAGGTGTCATTGTCATAATGTTGCAAAGTCCACAGATAATCACAAGTGCCCCATACAGTATATTTACAAAGGAATCAGGGATACAAATGGAAGGTAAAATGTGTAATGAATGATAACTCCATACAGTTTCCAAATCCACCACCTTCCCAAAAACCATTAGACATTACTGTCTAAACTAGTGCGGTGGTAAGTGGGAGTAAGCACTAGTAAGCAAGTGTAAGCACTATTAAGCAGTAGTAAGTGAGAGTAAGCATATGTAAGCAGTAATAACTGAGTTTAAGCCTGTTTGCATGGGGGAAGCAATGCACACACAGGTTAAGCAATATAGAAGGTAACTCTCTGTAAGCATATTTAACCGGAGGTTAGCATTGCTTACCTTCACGCAAACCAATGGAAACCCGCTTACAATTGCTTAAAAGTGCCTTAATCACTCTGTATGCAACAGCCGCTGTTCTGGCCAGAAACAAAATAAACAGCCTTTGCAGGTCTTGAACTCAGGACCCTGTACACCATAGTCACAGTAGTTAACCACTAAACCATCACAGCAGTTCATAAGATTGAGGTATCACCAAACAGATCCTTACTATAGGAAATTCAAACTGAACATGTGAAAGGAATCTATATACAGCCTTATGTTGTATAACCTACTACATAACATAAATATGTGAAGTGGAGCAATGCATTAATCCCAGATGTGAGGTGTCATTGTAATAAAGTGTTGAAATCCCCTAATAAACACAAAGACCCCATACAGTGTACGTACACATGAATTATGGATACCAAACACATATATAACATGTAATGAATAATAAATCAATGCCACAATGCAAATATAATCCAACTTAAATATTAAGCAGTGCACAGCCCAAATTAGTAGGTGTAAGCAATGCCAATCTTAGGTAAGCAGGTTTGCCCATAGCTTAGCCTTTTCAAAACCATTCAGTCACGGCAAAGTGCAGGAAACCAGCCTTATTTAAACCCAACAGGCAGGAATACATCTCATAACTGGTTGTAGCTTCCCCTTGTAGGCACTATGTCTGGAATGGGAGAGGGTGTGTGCTTTTGGGTGCAGCACTGGGGCATCCAGGAGTCCAGAGTCATGGCAGGACTCCTTGTGAAAGACCATGACATGAGACTGCTGCGGGGCCAGTACCAGGGTTCCCAATACAAAGCAGAAGCCTGGGACCATCTCGCCCGTGATCTCACCAGTGCCACTGGCATACCCCGAACTGGTGAGCAGGTCAGGCATCACTATGCTGAACTGAAGTGGCGAAAAGGGGATCTCTTGGATCAGTGGATCCAAGAGGCTAGGAGGACAGGGGTGGTCCAAGCGGTGTTTAAGCATCAATCCACTACCTGTTTAATAATTGCTAGTTCATGTATATTATGGATAGGTATGGCTAAATATTCCTCTTATGTCTTTCACAGTGACAAGTGAGCAGGCTATGAACCAGAAAGCCCATGGATGTCGATTGGAGCGGTTCCAATGCGAGGCAGGTTAGTAATACTCTTGCATGTACTGTCATAGGAAATAAATCTAAAAGTAGCAGTAAGTTAATTGCCTGTATAAAACCTGTATTGTTTAAGGCATGTACTGCATACACCAGAGAATATGGCAGGAAGAGTCTCATATAGGTTGTATGTAAATAAAAGCATAATAGCCTGACAATAAAGGTCTAACAGCTGGACTGCATGTGTTTACTCTGGTATAATATGGTAATGTAAATTTTCATTCACTTAATAGTAGTGTTGTATTAAGCATTGTTGCCCACACTGTGCTACATAAATAAAATGTGTAGGAATGTCTGTATATGACTGGTGTAATCCCAAGAGATTATATAGTACAACTGAGAGAGCCATAAACAGAAAACAGTGAAAAGACAGACAACAAAATCCAAATAGCACATTCAACTGAGATGTGAATTGTTGCATTTTTAGCACACACAGCCATGGTTCAAATCCTGGGAGTGGTAGTAGGCTGCATACAGAATCATACCCCACAACTGTACAGATATGTCCAAAATGTCCAGTAAATTGGCCCATATATGTTGCCTGTCCCCCTGTCCCCCTGGGGAATCAGCGGGATGATCCCAGATGTTTAGGCAGCAAACAAGAATTACAACTGATTGTCAGACATCTGTGAGAACAAACTTGTCACTCTAGCAACTCCCCAAAATGTTATGAGAGTAATAAGCCAAGTATGTCCCATCTACACCCCCATGTTGTCAAGCTGTGACCAGAATGTGTACAGTAACAGAGTGAGATGTATGTGCATAATACTAATGTGGAATCTGGTAATTTGTGTGGCAACATTCAGGTAGTGCTAGCAAACATTGCTCCCACAGGTCTGTCAGATACAAACACTGTGCCTAGAAATAAAAGATTGATATCCTGTACTGGTACTGTGTACTCTGTTATTGTATGGCATTGTTAGTGTTGCAGTTGCTCTGAATAATAAGGTATCACTCATCACTGTCACATATACTGTGATACATAATATAACTGTCTAGGAAATCCTGTATAAGAGTGTTGTAATACAAGGTCAGAATGTAAAACCACAGGAGAATTATAGACAGAACTCAGATAAGAGATACACAGCGATATCTATATAGCACACATAACTGTGATGGACAGTGTTTTATTTTTAATAGACACAGCCATGGTCCAAATCCTGGGAGTGGTAGTAGGCTGCATACAGAATCATACCCCGCAACTGTACAGATATGTTCAGAATGTCCAGTAAATTGGCCCATATCTGTTGCCTGTCACCCTGTCCCCCTGGGAAATCAGTGGGATGATCCCAGACATTTAGGCAGCAAACAAGAAATACAACTGATTGTCAGACATCTATGAGAACAAACCTGTCATTCTAGCAACTCCCCAAAATGTTATGGGAGTAATAAGCCAAGTATGTCACATCTACACCCCCATGTTGTCAAGCTGTGACCAGAGTGTGTACAGTAACAGAGTGAGATGTATGTGCATAATACTAATGTGGAATCTGGCAATTTGTGTGGCAACATTCAGGTAGTGCTAGCAAACATTGCTCCCACAGGTCTGTCAGATACAAACACTGTGCCTAGAAATAAAAGATTGATACCCTGTACTGGTACTGTTTACTCTGATATTGTATGGCATTGTTAGTATTGCAGTTGCTCTGAATAATAAGGTATCACTCATCACTGTCACCCACACTGTGCTACATAATATAACTGTCTAGGAAATCCTGTATAAGAGTGTTGTAATACAAGGTCAGAATGTAAAACCACAGGAGAAATATAGACAGAACTCAGATAAGAGATACACAGCAATATATATATAGCACATACAACTGTGATGGACAGTGTTTTATTTTAAGCAAACACAGCCATGGTCCGAATCCTGTAAGTGGTAGTAGGCTGCATACAGAATCATACCCCACAACTGTACAGATATGTTCAGAATGTCCAGTAAATCGGCCCATATCTGCCAGCTGTCACCCTGTCCCCCTGGCATATCAGTATGCCAATCTCTGACATGTAGGCAGCATTTCATGTCATATAACTGACTGTCAGGCCTGTACATATTTGGAAAATAACAAACCTGTCATCGTAGAATTCACTAAAGGTTTAAGAGGGCAATTGTCAAAATATGTCCCGGTTCACCTGCATGCGGTCAAGACATGCTCAGAGTCTGTGCAAAAAGAGATGGACAGGTATGTGCATAACATCAACCTGGAATCTGGGAGTATGTGTAGAAACAGTTAGTGTTAACAAACAATTCCTCCACAGGTATACCAGGTAAGAGTTGTATACTGCAGGTAAAACCAGTTCATGTATATAGTTGTCGACAGCCATACCACTGTCCAAAGTAAGGCAATAAGGTAGCGTACTAATATGTGTAAGGTACAGATAACATCACTGACTAGGAAAGTAATGTGAACTACAGGAATATACTAGTTGTTAATTGACATCTTTATCCCCCCACCTTATCTGCAACAATAAACTAAATACCCAACTCAATTGGTATGTGCTGACTTAACTCTAATGTTGGGACATATGTCCTATTGTTCGATAATTATTTAAATCTGTTTCTATGCATGTGCTATGTTGAAATACTCCCATATTGGTGGCATGGTGCTATCAATGTACCTGCATGCTGTTGT
>NC_056733.1:789372149-789462149 GCF_019279795.1 Protopterus annectens | reverse complement strand
AAACTTGGACCGAACCACAAAAGGAGGGGGAGTATCGATATTCATCAAAGATACCCACACCTCCAGGTTGGTGGCAAAGCACGTAGCATCAGAGACTATCCATGTGCAACTAACAGTGGGTAAAACTGCCTTCCAGTTTATAGCCTGCTACAGACCACCCTCCCAAACCCAGGAACCCTACTCGGCCTTCCTGAGAACACTGGAAAATATGAAGGTCTCTCCAAACACCATTATATTGGGCGACTTCAACTACCCAAACATAGACTGGGAGCATTACTCTAGCTCTAACACCCTAGCCCAAAGGTTCCTAGAATTTATAAACTCAAATGCTATGGAACAACTTGTTACCACTCCCACAAGAGGGGAAAACATACTGGACCTGATCATTACCAACATGGGGACTCTATGCTCCAGACCAGAAGTGTATCCCTCACTGGTACGATCTGACCATAAACTAATCTCACTGGATATTCATATCCCGACCCCACCCCCTGCCCAGAAAACCACAGTGAAAAGCTTCTCTAAAGCAAATTTCAGACTCCTTAAAACTGAGGTGGAATCCTTCAAAGCCCCCGGGCCTGTGGAAAATACAGCCCAGACCGCAGAATCCTTTATAAATGCATTCTATGAACACCTTCAGGAATGCATGGATCATGCGATCCCAAATAAAACCAAGACCCAATCCTCCAAAGGCAGACGTCCTGTCTGGTGGACCCCAGCCATAAACAAACTATACAATAGAAGGAGGAAGCTACTAAATGATAGAGCAAAATCCCAAAAAGGGAAGGCATCACTGATCAGTATTAGCAAAAACTACGGGCACTCATAAAATTGTCTAAGGCCAGCTTCAAGAGAAAAATTGCACAGGACACTAAGGATAATCACAAGGCTTTCTTTAGTTATGTTAGGAACCTGGGTGGTAATTCCCAGATATGCTCAGAATTAGTCCATAATGACAAAAAATACACTGAACCCACAGACATTGCCAACATCCTAGCTGACAGGTTCAGCGCAAACTTCTCCCCCCCAAAGGGCAAATATCTATCCCAGCAGAGTGCTGCCCCCCTGACATCTCAGATGCTCAGGTAAGAGCCGCCCTCTCCAAAGCAAAAACACAGCATCAATGGGACCAGACGGTGTCCCGGCTAAATCCTACATGAACTCCAAGAAGAGCCAAACCCAAATATAAAACTACTGTTCAATCTCAGCCTTACTACAGGATATGTGCCCAAAGAGTGGCGTACAGCAACAGTGGTCCCTCTCCATAAAGGTGGTGCCTCAACGGATCCTGGAAACTATCGCCCCATAAGCCTGACTAGCTTGGTCTGCAAAGCTATGGAAAGGATCATCATGGACCTCATAAATAAAGATATTGGGGACCTACAGACACTGGATCCTACCCAGTTCGGCTTTGTTAAGGGCAGATCCTGCCTCTTAAGCCTGGTTGATTTCTTTGAAACAGTCACCAAGGCCATTGACGAGGGGAAGGTGGTCCACACAGCCTATCTGGACCTCGCAAAAGCCTTCGATACAATACCCCACTCAGGCATTATAGATAAGCTCACCAGCTTAAATATAAACCCCTATGTCACTAGATGGATTGCAAACTGGCTCAAGGACAGAACCCACATGGTTAGAATTGCTGGAGCCATGTCAGACTCCAAACCAGTTACAAGTGGTGTCCCACAAGGCTCAGTCCTGGGACCTCTCTTATTCGGTATATATTTCTCGGAGGTACAGGCCAACACGGAAGGACTGTGGCTGACCAAGTTCGCAGATGACTGCAAACTGGGTGCCATAATCGACTCTCCAGCCGACACAAGCATCCTGCAAAAGGGCCTCATAGAAACAGACAACTGGTGCCAGAGCCATGGCCTCAAACTGAATGCCAAAAAGTGTATAGTCATCCCCTTTGGCAAAAACAAAGTGCCCACAAATTACCATATAGGTGGTAATCCATTAAGTACAGAAGAAGTAATTAGGGACCTAGGGACCCAAGTTGATAGCAATCTCTCAATTGACAACCACGTGGCCAAAGTGGTTAGAAAAACATTTTATATAGCCCACCTAATCATGAAGGGATTCACATCTAGATCAGGGAAGGTCATCGTGCCTCTTTACTCATCCCTCATCAGGCCTATAATTGAGTACAATGCCCCTTTTGGGATGTACCTTACCAGACACCTGCAGCAACTGGAAAGACCCCAAAAGTACCTCACCAAGAGGATCAGAGGGCTCAAACAGATGCCATATGCTGCCAGTTAAAGAAACTCCAGCTCTACTCAGTGGCATACCGCCTGTTCAGAGCGATCTGTGCCTGACGTATAAAGCCATGTCCAACCCGAATTAATGGACATGCTGCACCTCAGAAATTCCAAATCCCATCGAGCTCTGGCGCTCGAGACTTGAACCTCAGCACCGAAATAAATAGGACATGCTGGAGGGACAGATTCATAACCCAGAGGCTCCCTTCACTCTGGAATAAAATCCCAGTCCAGGTTAGGCAGAGTCCCTCATTGACTCTCTTCAAGAGGAATCTTGATGAGTGGATGGGAGATCGTAGGTTTACCCCGGGTATCACTTCTATGTCACTGTTAGACAGAGGCACAGTATACTAACCTCGAAAAAGGGCATAGCAAAATAAATTTAAAATGGGTGGCGAAAGCCAAACACATTCTGGCTAGGCTTATAAATGCCCTAGGGCAGATAGCCTAGTATGAACCTATGATTGGTGCAGAGGCCATCACCTGATCATGTGCATCACCCACAAAAGTCATGCTGCATTCTAATCCAAGCAGCTCAATCCATTTACTGGAGAGCGAGGGAGAGACGGAGAGAGAGAAAAAGAAAAACAGAAAACAGATTCAGAACCACAACCACACCAAAAAAGAAAACAAAGGAAGCAGGCTAACGCCATAGCTAAGGAGAGAAAAAAATAAACTCCTACAAGGACACTATCCAAAACACACCTCATCCCCACAACAGGCATGTGAAGTATGTATGCATGTAATTGACTGTAGTACTTGGTCCATAATACTGGGGTAGATGATGTGGAATGATATACATGTGCCATCAGGTGTTGCTGTTGTAATGATCTTCAGCTGAACAACTGCTATGGACATTAGAGTCTGTCCCTGTGGGCAGTGGGCCATACCCGTCAACTGTGTAGAGCAGCACCAACTGACAAGATGTGAGCCAATATAGTGTGTGTTGTGTAATGGAAGGGATGTATATTACTGTGGCGAATAGCTGGTAGTGGAAGTAATGCCATAATGATGGACACGTGGGTTCCAGAGACCACCACTTGCAGGGAACTCAGGTTAACACGTATTGTAGCATGCTGAAATGTCATAGGTGTGTAATAGGGTTACCTGCATTCCGGCCCTATATATACCCCCCCCTAATGTTAGGCTGTGTCCATATGTGGCACCTTTCTCTGTTGTAGCAAGGCAGAACACTGCAGCTGTGCAGGAAGGAGTTTTGAGATTGTGAACCTGATGTCTGAATGTACCCCATATATAGGTATGTATATGTGTACATAAACACATATATCTATCTATATATATATATATATATATATATATATATATATATATATATATATCTACATGTACGTCTACAGATCTACAAATACCCATATGTAGACACACACATACACACACACACACACACACACACATATATATATTTATATATATATATATATATATATATATATATATATATATATATATATATACAACATAATATATATCTAGACACACACACACACACACACACGCGTGTATATATATATATATATATATATATATATATATATATATATATATATATACATATATATATATATATATATATATATATATATATATGTCTCCATATATACAAACACACACACACATATATGTATGTAAATACATGACCCCTATATTACCACCACAGTGTTGCATGCTATGTGTGAGGGAACAGCACACATAGCAATACACACACAGATATATATACAGCTGTATGTGTGTGCAACATGGATGGGTATGTCACATGTAAACCCCTTGTTGGAACCACATTGCCCTTGTGTATGAAGTAGGGAATGGGAATATGGATAAGGTTGGCAGCTATATTTGTGGAGGTGAGCCGGGTTGGTAAATATACAGGACAGCCTACAGGGGTGGTATATGACACATGTGGTGGGTAAACACCCTGGATGGTGGGTGTGGTCTGCAATGTGGAAGCCCCATGGGCCCCCATATGGAAACAATGGGAACAAGCCTCCCACCCATTGCTACTCACAACAGCAGTCCATGACCTTGAAGGTGCCTGGCCTGGACGCTGAGCAGGAGGTAGCATGTGGACCCTGTGAATGTGTACTGGGTGCCTCAAGGTGATGTAGCACATCCCACAAGTGTCTGTGGAGCCCCATATGGAACAGACCCTTGACCTGACCTCGGGTGACAAGATCATGTCTGTGTGTGCCCCCGGGGGGAGGACAACATATCCTGAGGTGGTTCCACCTGAAGGTAGTGTGGACCAGTAGATGAGGAGACCTGAGGGGGGTCCCACATGTGATGTAGCCTGGTAATATGGCCAGATGAGGTTAGAGAGGTGGTTCTACTGGCAAATATTCCCTAAACATGCTATTGTGTCACTGTTATAGAACATATGTGGGTAATAATAGTCTACACAATCCCAGAACATGTCCAACAGCATGCATAGATATCCCCAGTAACAAAGAATGTCAGATGTGCAGTAATCACATAGCAAGCATACCACATGCATATATGGAACCATAGTAGCCCTGACAATGGCATGCAGGTGAATAGTCTGGAACAGGCCAACAATGATAGTGTCCATACAGGGAACACAGTTACAAACACATAGCAGAAAGTGTGGTACAATACAATATATGTCCCACTGGTAGGTAAGCTGCAGCCATACCTATTGAGTTGTGTGAACAATTTGTTGTCACTGATATGGTTGGGGAGTGACAGATATGTGTATTAAGAACTATGGTAACCTTGCTGTATGAGTTGCTCAGACCTGTTTCCATCTTTATGTCTTTCAGGCTAGATGTCCCATGGGCACCTACCTGCATATTCAGCGGCAGAAAATGCCATTTTGCTGAACTACCTTATCCAGCACTGTTTGGCAGGACCGCACATGAGCAGCAGGAGTGGATCGCCCTGTGGAATGATCTAGTCCATATGGTCAATGATGCCGGCCTGCATAACCACAGTTATGAGCAGGTCCAGCATCATTGTTCTGACCTGCTTTGCAATGCCCATCAGCATGCTGCTGCAGTCCGGGGGAATGACCTCGCAATGGGGGGGGGGGTCATGCCATCCATCCCACACCGACACTTGTTGAGGAGCTCCTTGCCAGCCTCGTGGCACCTGCCCATCTGCACACCCAACAACTGGCAGACACCATTGTGGAGGTAGGTACTGCCCACACACCAGCTGAGGAGTGTGCAGGTAAGGCCACAGAGCACATCAGTAGACCACTGTTGAGTATGCATCCGCATCTGTCCAGGTAGATCATGCATATCTGACAAGTCATATATATAGTTTGTTGCTGCATAGTAGTAATAAACAAATGTGCATAAGTGGTAGTATTGTGGACTTGTACTGTTGATGTACTGTAATGCTGCACCCACCATGTAGCAATACCACAGCTGTGGCCACTGACATCGCATCTCTCACACTCTTACGTAGGTCCCACTGGTATACCACAAAGGCAGCAGCCTGTAGCTGGTGAGTATGGTTTATGTTGATGTTTGCCAATAGACCGGGCATGTAATGGCTATGGTATATTACATGAAGACATCCAACACACCTACCCATAATGCATGCTGTACATGTTCATGTATTGTTGCTGTTAAATGCACTGCATTGCAGTGGTGACCATGATGGGGTATCGGAATGGTATGTCAGACACGTGCAAGATAACTAACACCCTGTCATTGTGAAATGTGTCCACAGGGATTAACATAATGGTGGGACACATTGGCTACAGTAAGGACATGTGTGAAACATCACCCTTATACAGTGCAACAACAGTGTATATACCAGTATTACAATGGCAACTGTTACAGATCTACAGTATGGCATAATGTATTACTGTGGTCCACATTATTAGTTGGGACTAGGCTGTAACATGTGGTGTTCAGTGTATGGGACACTGCAAACTGACACACATGTGTAGACCATACTTGTCAAGCATTTGCAAAAAGGCTGAAAGTGATGAGGGTGTGTCAGCATGATACACCAGTGCACTGCAGCAGGGATCCGAAGGATGCTAAGAATGGCTGTATCTGCACACAGTCAGGTTCAGGAACTGTGGCAGATGTAACCCAACCCCCACAGCAATAGTGACGGCAGTGTGTGAACACCAAGGGATTTGTACATGACTAGACCTTGCAATCATGCAAAGTTGGGGGACATGTGTAGGGAAGACTGACAATACACTGGCAAGTGCAGATGGCCCATTCTAGTATACCCCTGCCAGGAATAGTGACTGCTGTAGTACACATAATAGGTGAAATAAACCATCATGATAAGGGTGTGCACATATATGCACGCATGGAGTGTATGCATGCCATTCAGCATCTGTACATCTAACACTTTCCGTAGACACTGCATGTGAATGTACAGGACATATGTCACATACCAGGCTCATGTACTGTTAATACATGCGGTGATGTGGTCCCATGGCAGATCAAGGAAGGATGTGTCATATCAATAAGGATGTGTACACTCCCTATAGCCATGGTATGGTCTGATGGTTGTCAGTGTAGTAGTATTGGATTGGTCATACATGGTCTGCTGATGTTGAGATCTGTAAACCAGACATCAGGCATTCACAAATGAGATCTGTTTGCATATCATCCTAGGTATGTGTTGCTGAAAAATATAAGGGCTGTGAGCATTAGAGCAGACATAACTGACACAATACTACACATTCAGCAATGGGTTGTACACCTGTGAGGTTTGGTGCACAGTGCATGGCAGGGTGCAGAACAGGTGCACAACAATAATGTGTACATTGGTGCAGTGTTTTCCAGGGTAAGGGGCATCATCTACTAACACAGCCCATGCATCACACACATGTATACTGTTGCTAGCATAGATTGACTATAGCTGCACTGCATGCTGTTGTGTACCATATGTTATGCATGTTGACAGATGGGTAATGGGAAGACTGTGTGTACTATCTTTGTGCAACCTCACCTGTATGTGTGTGTGTGTGTGTGTGTGTGTGTGTGTGTGTGTGTGTGTGTGTGTGTGTGTGTGTGTGTGTGTGTGTTTATTTTTGTCTGTAGGTTCAATCTGATGAAGTGGAGGGAGGTTGATGCATGTAGGATGTGTGTGTGCATGTGTGTGTGTTTGTGTGGGTGTCCATGTATGCACACATGTGATTGTGGGGTTGTTCATATGGCAGTACCTCCCTTTGGGATCATGCAGTACATGGACATGGACTGACACATGACACACCAGGAATACTTGTCTAATATGTAATCACAGGACAGCTGATAATATAATAAGGTCTGTAGCATAGAACATGCATTGGGAGGGAAAGAAGACACCAAGTATACCCTTAATATCACATTCAGCAAAGAGGTGAATGACAACCCATGTATGCAGCACTACAGATGCATTGGAGAATTACTAGACAACACCAGGGTGTGTATCGATATATTATAGTTGTCACATGATAGGTTGATTGAGAAGCATATCTGGCATGTACTGAGCAATACTTATACATGACGTAGTAGCCCCTCACATATAGGGGCCATGCTCATGATGTCCGGACATACACAGGGTGAACACTGAATGACAGCAGTGAGGCCATGTAAAACCTACTCCACTCATGTTAAAGAGGTAATGGAGTAACAGGTCTTGTGTTGTGATCACTTGTCTAGGCATTTAGAGGAATGATATGTTAATGAGTGGTATTAATGAGTGTATGTTACCAAGTGTGATGCAGGATGGGGAACTTATGGGAATAAACATGGGACTGTCTGTAAAATCACGGACAGGTAGGTATTAAGGTGGAATGTCTGTGTGTGTGTGTGTGTGTGTGTGTGTGTGTGTGTGTGTGTGTGTGTGTGTGTGTGTGTGTGTGTATGAGTGTACTGTTATGCAATGCTGTACAGGTCTTCAAGTGCATTTCTTGTTTTCCCCCACAGGTGGCGAGGTGAGTCAGGGTCCCGGCTGCATGTAGTCTTTATTTTATTTATTTTATTTTATTTTACATTTGTTAACCGGGCTAGTCTGGCTGGATACATGTCCATTTTCAGCAGAGGCCCGAGGAGAAAAGCTCCATTAACGTACTAAATTAGTCTGATTTTGGTGTCCATACAAACACCGAAGATGATGATAGTACTATTAAGGCACAGGTGGGGTTGTCAAGGGGCAAAACTGCACCATTATTTGACATCCCCCTCTTAGCCACCCCAACCCCGCACACAGTTTTAGTGCCAATACATACCCCATCACCAGTGGACATAGCAGAGGGACAGTTGGCAGTTGGTGGCAGTGCACAGGAGAGTGTGGTATCCATGCCTACTGTGTCTGGTCACAGCAGGCATAGCCAGATGTCTGGCAGGGCACCACATAGGCAGATGTTCCAGGGTGCTCGTTTTAGGGCCACTGGTCATCATGCCCCTGGCAGAAACACCATAACTGGTACTACCAGGTGCATCTTTCAGGCTGTCCTGGGGGCGTAGACACATATGGAACTGTACACCAGACAGGGCCTGAGGCTGCAGAGGGCTGCTCTCACATCTGCAAGCGACAACTTCCATGAACTGTCTGGTGCCCTCCGTGCTCATACCGACATCATGGATAGATGGTTTGGTGAGATGGTGGGCCTCATCGACCGTGTTTTGTCTGTGCTTGAACATGTGGGAGTGCAGCAACAGCCGTGTGGACATAGGCCAGCAACGCCAACAGCTGGAGGTCAACATGGACATGCTAGGACACCAAGGCACTCCCGTAGTGGCAGTACCAGCCCCAGCACTGCAGGGGGGAGCACTGTCCACACAAAACCACAGCAGGCCACGAGCATGTGGTCCTGGCCAGTCCCAGGAGGGACCTGGTTCCAGCGGACATCTGTCAGCATCAGAGGAGAGTAGCACATTGAGGCCTGTACCTGGACGTGCCCATGGAACCCCTGGCAGGCACAGCCCGTGTGTCCGGGGCCAGAGGCGGTGAACTGCACACCCTGCCAGGTATGGTCTGCAACTGTCCAAAAACACCTGTATAGGGCAGCCAAATGGCAGAACTGTATGCATGCATACTCACACACTATACGAGCACACCTAGGGCAACTCCATACCTAAACACACCACATCACCATGCCCAGTTCAACTAATTACACCCCTCACCCACACACATGGTGTCAAATGTATGGCCCACCCTCGGCTGTGACATCCAGCATACAGTTGAACACATCTCACAGGTTTATATGGACTACATATGCCCACACAGTTTATGCATGCACACACTCCAGTCTGTCCTGACAAATAATACCTGGTGGTGCAGAGTTCACATGGCCACATACTACCCAGTAGTTAGTGACATACATCTGTACAGAATCCCACTGCTTTGTCAGAAATACACAACAGTTATGGTGGCCTGGCAGCATTATGTCTTGCAAATAACTGGACATAACATCACACTGGGTAATTACACTAGGTTGCTAGGCATGTCACAAAGTACTGTGCAAATTACAGGCAGACTGACACAACACTGGACTACATTTTCTATGGGAGAATACACATGTACCTGTGATTATAGCAGGCTCTACACACTTGTCACAGCACAGCATAACAGACACCTATGAGAAAGTGCATACCCACAACCAATGTAAATACAGCCACAGCCACATATGGTACACAAGCTTAATATGACACTATATGGACTGTCTGATAAACACCATCCTCATATGTGCCATTCACACACTAACCCTACATACACTGGGTCATGGCACAGTGCGGTCCAATGGCTGTCTGTGGTATGGGACACGTTTGTGTCTGGCCCTACAGACATGTGAGCCAATAGGGTACCATACACTGGAGCAGCATGTAACATCAGATAGAACAGGACCAAGAACAATGGCATCTACCACAGTCTGTGCACAGCCCAAGGTATGTATGCGCAATACACATATTGTCAACAATCACCCTAAGTACATAGACCCCAGTACTGTACACACAACTGCAGAATGCCCAAATTATGTCCTCAGAAACAACCCCTACTATACATAACATGTCTAGCAGTCTGATATCTGACTGGCTTGTTATCAGGTATGATGTAAATAAATAATGGTGTACAGAACATATGCACCTCTTACTGCATGACATCTGTACAAATGTTGACAGACTTGTGGCTGGAGCTACGAACACTGGCCCAGTATTGGCATGTTGCTGTGATAACCTGATACATTTACGGTCATACCAGGGTTTGTTGTGACATATGTCCTATGAGGGATATGAAGTTAGTAACTCTCATGGCTGTCTCCATGTACTGACTGCAATCCTCACACTATGCTTCTGCAGTTCTCAGATAGGTGTTCTGTGAATAACACAAGACACAAAAGGATCCACACACTGCCCGTTGTGCAGATGACCCTACAGATGGGGGTTTCCTTGAAAATATAGCACTGTCCTGACAGGTATTAAAACATGTAGACCAGCCATATCCAAACACATACCCTGTTAAAATGGCATTACTCCAAACACAGAATAGCAACACTTACATTTTGTAGTCATGTCTGACACATCCCCCTCCTGTCTGTTAGCCTGTTTCCACAGTGTATGTTGTTAGATGTAAATCCCAAACCATCTGTGATGCTGTTTGCCAAACAGCAGATCTAGGTCCTGCTCACAGTGAATGAAAAGGCCCAACATCAACATGTTGTTCCTAGATGTTGGACTGTGTTTCCATACATTTGGCTAAGGGAATGTTACCACAGCTGTTCCACATGCAATCAGCTAGAGGAGGACTGCAATTTGTGCAGAGGCCATCAGCTGATCATGAGCATCACTTACAAAACACAAGCTGCTGCCTAAGCAAAGCAGGTGTACTTCTCCACATCCAACAGAGAGGGAGTGAGAGAAACAGACAGAGACAAAGTAAGTCAGGGAGGGGGTGGGAGATTAAAACCTAAGCATGTTTGTGTTAGAAACCTACCAGTACAGGTTTTCAACCCCCTGACTGACTACGTATTGCTATCACATGTCTATGCAGTTATTGCATGTGCCACATAGCTTACATGTTGGGGAGTTGTCCAAAGGTATATGTGATGGTGAGTGACATCTGCAACAGTGATATAGTAGCGATACGGAAGGTGTAGTACATGTCTGTCCACATGACCAGGTGTCAGCGTCAACACAGCCATACTCTCTCAGGGACTCACACACTTTGACACACTTGGCAGGGTCAGGAATACACTTCCTAACTAGTTAGTTTGCTGCAATGCAGTAATGCGCAGGTATCACATGCACCACAGGGGTTATCCGGAGGTATGGTCAAAGGGTAGGTGTCTGACATCAGACAGCATGTTTCAGTATGCCAGTGGGAGTTGTAGTGAGTGTGAATGTGGTCGAAAGCATCATACACCGCACACACAGACAGAGGATACCAGTACTGACATGCATGGGTGCATAGCTTCACAGGTATGTAGGGGTTGACTGTGCCAGAAGGTTATACAAGGCTAGGTGAAGGGTATACCTTGGTATCAGGCCACATGACAATGGTCTGCAGTGTGGCTCAGGGGTGTAGTGTCTCGATTGGCCCAAAAAGGTGGGTATTGTATCCACCATCCAGTCACCTGGGTTACTATTGTGTGTGGCCAGTGCTGTGCAATGCTTGCCATGTACGTGTTCTGTAGTCCAATACATGGATTGTGTCTGGGATGTGCACACGTCCCACATGCATGTACAGTGACACATGGAACTGTACCTGGGGTGTCTGGTCCATGTTGTGTACACAGATTGTTATCATCAGATGTGCCAGTCCTGGCCTCATGTGGCAGGAACTGGTAATGGATGGCAGGTTGACCCTGCACTTACATTGATACCATGATAAAGGTATTCCCTGGTGTCAGTGGCATCTGTCCATACAGGGAATGTGTTTAAGGCATGGTATTTCCTTTGTGGGTTACATTTGATGGCACCACAGTTGTTGCAGGCGTCCAGTGGGGAACATAGTGAAGGTGCACTGTCTGCAATTTATGTGCCTATTGTACTGATGGACAGGGTGCCATGTCCTCTGTATTCCACTGCAATCACACCATGGTTACTATCTGTGGGCAATATCCAGGGTACTACCAACATAGTGGTTGTTGCCTAGGCAAGTGTTTGTGTATGAGACATGGGCTGAGAGTGTTCTCTGGGTAATACAAGGGTTGCTTACTTTCTTCCCCAGGCCTTGATGTCACATGTAGAGGCATGGATTGGCACCCCAGCCTCTCAGCTATTTGACATCTGTTATCCTTGTAAGGTGGACATTGTGACATATAATAGGGCCACCATATAAGAAATTTGCAAACCCCACTCCACAATGAGTCCAGTTGTTACACACTCACAGCCACCTCAACACGGGATATGAATGGCAAACACAGACAAACACACACGCCATGTCTGGGATGAGAATTTCTACCCAACTAGGTTATCACACTACAGCATTACACAGTGCCACGGAGATTACTGTACTACTACTTCTCCAAAGGTGTATTTCACTGGGAATGACATCAGCAGGCTTGCCAAAGAAGGTCAATGGAAGTTGTAGTGACTGTGAATGGCCTCAAAAGCATTGCACCCTACACAGACAAGCACTCACACTTGCCATGTCTGGGAATAGAACCCCTATCAAACTACTATATCACACTACAGCATTACACTGTTATAGGACGCATCACAGAGATTACTGAAATACTCCTTCCACAAAGGTGTATTTCACTGGGAATGGCATCCGCAGGCTTAGCAAAGTAGGTCAATGGAGGTTTTAGTGCCTGTGAATGGCCTCAAAAGCATTGCACCTTACACAGACAAACAAACATCCACACTTGCCACTTCTGGGAATAGAACCCCTACCAAACTACTATATCACACTACATCAGTATGCTGTTATAGGATGCACCATGGAGATTACCAGACTACTTCTTTCCCAAAGGTGTATTTCAAAGTGAATGACATCAGCAGGCTTGCCAAAGTAGGGCATTTGAATTGTAGTGAGTGTGACTAATCTAAAAAGCATTGCTCCCTTCACAAACAGAGACACACAGACACACAGACACACACAGACACACACACACACACACACACACACACACACACACACACACACACACACACACACAGTTGCCATGTCTGGGATTAGAACTCCTACCTCACTAATTTATCACACTACAGCATTACTAAGTTATAGGACATGCCACAGAGATTACTAGGTTATTCTTTTCCCAAAGGTGTATTTCAAAGTGAATGACATCAGCAGGCTTGACAAAGTAGGGCGTTTGAATTGTAGTGAGTGTGACTAGTCTAAAAAGCATTGCTCCCAACACAGACAGAAGCACACACACAGTTGCCATGTCTGAGATTAGAATTCCTACCTAAATAGTTTATCATACTACAGAATTTCGCAGTTATAGGACACATCACAGAGATTACTGGGATATTCCTTTCCCAAAGGTGTATTTCAAAGTGAATAACATCAGCAGGCTTGCCAAAGTAGGGTGTTTGAATTGTAGTGAGTATGGCTAGCCTAAAATGCATTGCTCCCAACAGAGACACATACAATTGCCATGTCTGAGATTAGAACTCCTACCTCACCAGTTTATCAGACTACAGCATTACGCAGTTATAGGACATGCCACAGAGATTACTGGGCTATTCCTTTCCCAAAGGTGTATTTCAAAGTGAATGACATCAGCAAGCTTGCCAAAGTATGGCATTTGAATTGTAGTGAGTGTGACTAGCCTAAAATCATTGCTCCCTACACAGACAGAGACACACACAAACAGTTGCTATGTCTGGGATTAGAACTCCTTCCTCAGGTAGTTTATCACACTACAGCATTATACAGTTATAGGATGTGCCACATAGATTATTGGGTTATTTTATTCCCCGAAGGTGTATTTCAAAGTGAATGACATCAGCAGGCTTGCCAAAGTAGGGCATTTGAATTGTAGTGAGTGTGACTAGCCTAAAAAGCATTGCTACCTACACAAAGACACAAACGCACACACACAGTTGCCATGTGTGGAATTAGAACTCCTACTTAACTAGTATATCGTACTACAGCATTAAGCAGTTATAGGACACTCCACAAAGATTACTGGGCTACTCTTTTCCCAAAGATGCATTTCAAAGTGAATGACATCAGCAGGCTTGCAAAGTAGGGCATTTGAAATGTAGTGAGTGTGACTAGCCTAAAAAGCATTGCTGCCTACACACACACACACACACACACACACACACACACACACACACACACACACAAAATTGCTATGTCTGGGATTAGGATTCCGACTTAACTAGTTTATCAGACTACAGCGTTATGCAGTTATAAGACACGTCACAGAGATTACTGGACTATATTTTCCCCAAAAGTGTGTTTCACAGTGACTGACATCAGTAGGCTTGCCATAGTAGGCTATTTGACATCTGTTATCCTTATAGGTGGACATTGTGACATATAATAGGGCCACCATATAAGAAATTTGCAAAACCTGCTCCACAATGAGTCAGGTTGTTACACACTCACAGCCACCTTCACACAGAATACGAATGACAAACACAGACGCACACCTCATGTCTGTGATTAAAACTCCTACCTAACTAGTTTGTCACACTACAGTATTGTGCAGTTATAGGATGAGCCACGGAGATTACTGGACTACTCCTTCCCCAAAGGTGTATTTCACTGGGAATGACATCAGAAGGCTTGCCAAAGAAGGTCAATGGAGGTTGTAATGACTGTGAATGTCCTCAACAGCATTGCACCCTACACAGACAAACACCCACACTTGCCATGTCTGGGAATAGAACCCCTACCAAACTACTATATCACACTACAGTATTACGCTGTCAAAGGACAGGCCATGGAGATTACAGGAGTACACCTTCCCCAAAGGTGTATTTCACTGGGAATGACATCAGCAGGCTTGCCAAAGTAGGTCAGTGGAGGTCGTAGTGACTGTGAATGACCTCAAAAGCATTGCATCCTACAGAGACAAACATCCACACTTGCCATGTCTGGGAATAGAGCCCCTACCAAACTACTATATCATACTACAGCATTACGGTGTTATAGGATGTGCCACAGAGATTATTGGAGTACTCCTTCCCCAAAGGTTTATTTCACTGGGAATGACATCTGCAGGCTTGCCAAAGTAGGTCAATAGAGGTTTTAGTGCCTGCAAATGGCCTCAAAAGCATTGCACACTACACAGATGAACAAACATCCACACTTGCCATGTCTGAGAATAGAACCCCTACCAAACTACTATATCACACTACATGATTATGCTGTTATAGGACACACCACAAAGATTACCAGACTAGTTCTTCCCCAAAGGTGTATTGCAAAGTGAATGACATCAGCAGGCTTGCCAAAGTATGGCATTTGAATTGTAGTAAATGTGACTAGTCTAAAAAGCATTGCTCCCTACACAGAGACACACACACAGTTGCCATGTCGGGGATTAGAACTCCTACCTCACTAATGTGTCACACTACAGCATTACTCAGTTATAGGACATGATTACTCGGCTATTCTTTTCCCAAAGGTGTATTTCAAAGTGAATGACATCAGCAGGCTTGCTAAAGTAGGGCATTTGAATTGTAGTGAGTGTGACTAGCCTAAAAAGCATTGCTCCCTACACAGACAGAAACAGACATACAGTTGCCATGTCTGGGATTAGAATTCCTACCTAACTAGTGTATCACACTACAGCATTATGCAGTTATAGGATGCTTTAAAGAAATTACTGGGATATTCCTTTCCCAAAGGTGTATTTCAAAGTGAATGACATCAGCAGGCTTGCCAAAGTAGGGCATTTGAATTGTAGTGAGTGTGACTAGCCTAAAAAGTATTGCTCTCTACACAGAGACACACACAATTGTCATGTCTGAGATTAGAACTCCTACCTAACTAGTTTATTACACTACCAGCATTATGCAGTTATAGGATGCGCCACAGAGATTACTGAGTTATTTTTTTCCCAAAGGTGTATTTCAAAGTGAATGACATCAGTAGGCTTGCCAAATTAGGGCATTTGAATTGTAGTGAGTGTGACTAGCCTAAAAAGCATTGCTGCCTACACAGAGACACACACACACAATTGCAATGTCTGGGATTAGAACTCCTACATAATTAGTTTATCACACTACAGCATTACGCAGTTGTAAGACACACCACAGAGATTACTGGGCTATCTTTCCCCAAAGGTGTATTTCACAGTGACTGACATCAGCAGGCTTGCCATAGCAGGGCTATGGGGATGGCAGTGTGTGTACATGGGCCATAACCCATTCATCTAGATGTAGACACACCACACTCAGGCATGCACAGGTTTATATTCCACAGGTATGTGTATGCAGCTGCTAGATGACTACTGCCTTGTACAGTTATGTTGCACATGTTATGTTATGTTGCACTAGCACCACATGGTCTTTAATGCTGACAGATACCAGTGACTAATTTCTACAGTTAGTGACATTTACATATCATGTGGTTGTAGCCATTTGGCTGTGTGCTGGGTGGGACAGACCTCATGATGGAAGGTTCTTTGTCACTGTCACTCTCTTCCACACATCTGTGTATGTGTACTTTTGGCATATTATAGTGTGTTGTCCTTGGATATATGTGTGTATTCCTATCCAATGTGTGTGCAAAGCATGACTCGTGCATACTGAGGAGTGTATGCACTAACATGTGCAACTGTCAGATATGCAAGATCCACTGTTGTTGGCAGACATGGGCTTCATTTGTTTAAGTGTCTGAGCATGCCCAGTATGCCCTTCTGTATTGAATGTGTGGATCCATTTCAGGTAGATTTACTCCAGTGCAGACCTTTGTGTTCTACACATACAGCTAGCAAACTGGTTCTGCAGGATATCTGTAGATCATTTGGCAATATGGGGTCAAACTGTGCACAGGATTATGGGTACTGCAGGTGATTGTGTCTGTGCTGCTTCTGCTACATGGTACTAGTGTTAGCAGAAATATTTAGATGTGTACTGTTATACACTGTGATGTTTTATGTCCTCAAGTACTGTCAGGTAGACATTTTCCTCACAGTGATGTCCTGGGGAACACAGGGTAAATGCAGCTGTGTCCAGTATTGTGGTCAAAGCCTACATATTCCTGGAAAGTTATGCCATTCTGGAGGGGGAGCTGCAGACACTTGCTGCTGGGTCTGTGTAACCAGTTCAGCACCTTGGTACAGTGATGGCAGAGGATCCCATACTTGTACATTCATCAATGTGACAGTATGGCCTTATCTTTCTGTGGCATTACCTCACAGATGTACAGATTCACACAGGTTACTCAGAGGCAGGGGTCATAAGTCAGGACATTACCCCATTGTCATGTACGGGCAGGTTTGTAGCCACCCATTTTTGTGTTTGCAGCCGGGGATAGTATGTGCACACGGCTGTGTTTTGGTTTGCACATTCCGAGCTGCCCATGCTCCCACCTCCCCTCTATTATTCTATCCTCTTCCATACATTATGCAAACATTCTCTAATACTTTCCCTATAGTTACCACCTCATCACAGCTGTGTTTTGGTGTTGGTCCACAGTGCATGGAGTGGGACATGGTGGACATGTTACTGTGGTTTGTCCACATGGCCTTGCATATGGGTTATGTGGAGTGTGTTATGTTGTTATTTGGGTGTCCATGACATAACATACATTGACAGTACGGGTGAGACGCAGGCCTTTGGCAAAGGCCTGTAGGCCATTTGGTGGGGATTCAGGGCAGCTGTAGCAGGCCATTGCATTATGTCAGTCCTACAGTACCAGACTGCCATACAGTATATTCCCCTGGGGTGACAGGGTAGGTGTGCTAGGTGTTCATGCCAATACTTCCTCCCAGTATTAATCAGGTGGTGTGGATGCTGGCAGGGTGCTACTTACAGCTAGGGACACACCTGCATGGGACACTTGCACTGCATGCTGCATTTTTTCGCTATTGCCATACACAGGTGTGGGTCATATTGTACCCATTCCCAACAGCAGGGATAAGACTGGAGAGGTACCTGTGGGTGGTGGTTTGGTGAGCTGGGTGCATGTGTGCTATGGACACTACTTGCATCTGACTCACAGATATGCATAGGGCATTCCAGTTCTGTTGGCTTGTGCAGGGACATCAGCTGTTTCTCAATACATCAGTCCTATCACCTTTGTGATCTGCAAGTGTTCGGCCAGATGACATTGGTATTCCCTACTACAAGCCCAGATAATGTGATGTATACCTGTATGTACAATTCCAAGGGTGTGTCCATTTCATGGTTACACATTATACAGTGTATGTCTGGGGTACTTTTCCCTGTGTACTGCTTGTATATCTAGCCAACAGTCATGCCATGTCCATCTTTCAGATGGTGACACATGTTACCGCCATACATTTACAATGGCTTACTGCTAGAATGTGTTGTACTGGGGAGCATTGTCATTCGCACTGCAGTTGTGAGGACTTGGCCCTGTCATCGGCAGTGGTGGGCAATGTCCACCAGGTTAAACCTCAACATACATACATACTGACCACTCTCACACAATATGAAGCACACACCAAACACACGCATACCTGCATATTGTACAGATGCTACAATCTATCCTGTTACCTTGGCCACCTCAGGTCATCTGTGCTCCACTGGTATTATACCTACACATACATGTTACTACATGTCTACATCAGATTGGAAGGGGGGCACAACTGACTGTTACTACATTTCTACATAGGATTGGAGGGGGCACACCTGACTGTTACAACATGTCTACATCGGATTGGGGGGGAGTACACCAGACTGTTTCTACATTTCTAAATAGGATTGCAGGAGGGCACACCTGACTATTACTACATTTCTACGTAGGATTGTGGGGGCACACCTGATTGTTACATGTCTAAATCGGATTGGGGGGCACACCAAACTGTTACTACATTTCTACATAGGATGGGGGTGGGGAACACCTGACTGTTTCTACATTTCCACATAGGATTGGGGGGGGCACACCTGACTGCTTCTACATTTCTACACATGATTGGGAGGGCACACCTGACTGTTTCTACATTTCTACACAGGATTGGGGGGGGCACACCTGACTGTTTTCACATTTCTACATAGGATGGGGGGGCACACCTGACACTTGTACACATTTGCTATGACTGTACTGGTATGTCAGGTACTCCATTTAATTCTGTATTGTAACCTATCATGCTGACTACAGGCATATCAGTGTAGTACAGGTCTTAGGTTTGATTGACATACATATCAGTTTCTGACTTCTTTCTGTTCAAAACTAACATCCCACTGCCTGACCTGATATATTCTGTCTGTGTAGGCCTTGGGGTGGTGGGGGGGAGGTTACCCATAGCCATCATTCAGAGGCCTTATCACGGCCTTTGTTTTTGTTTGTCTACATCTGTCCTGCTGACTGAGACTGCTGTTGGATATATGAACCTCCCCGACTGGCATGTGTGTGTCATATGGACACACATGTGGCCCAGCACATTTTCTGCAGTGAGTTTTGTCACCATGTGTAATACTGGCTACTGTGGTGACAACAGTATTTGTTACAGATCTCATGCTGCCGCTATAGGTGTCTACTATCTGCTGGTATCCCATTCAGCCACCCGATTCCCTTGCATGCTCACATCCATACCGTAGATACAAGTAACAGCACATACTACTCCATTCGGTAGTTGGTAAGAAGAGTGACTTACCTTGTGGGTGTGCCAGTATTGAGGATGATGCTGAAGGGCTGCCTATGTTGGATTCACATAGTACACTCCCTATACATGGTTGAGCACAGGTGGTGTCATATTTGGCACCCCTTTTCCTTTATGTGTAAGTCAGAGAGAGGTGTCATTCACTGGGTCCTTCTTGTGTCAGTGTATGTGCTATGCATTGCCTTTTTGCCAAGGCCAGGGCATACTGGGCATGCCTCATTCTGTCTACTGGGGAAGGCTCAGGGTGTTCCTCCTCCGAGTCACTCTGTGCCTGTGCAGGTCTTGGCAATGGTGGGGGGCTGTGTGGCCCTGCCCTGTGCTGTTCCTGCTGCAGCTGTTTCCACAGGATCATATTGTGTAGCATGGCACATACGATGACAGTTTTAGTACATGTAGCTGGGGAGTACTGCAAGGCTCCACCGGATGTGTCCAGGCACTGGAACCGTGACTTGGGCATCCCAGAGACATGCTCTGTTATAATTCTGGTCTGTGAGTGTGCCTCATTATGGAGTTCTTGTTCGGGTGTGTGTGCATTTCTGATGGGTGTCATCAGCCACAGCTCCAGTGCGTAACCAGCATCCCCCACTAGGTGACCGTGAGGGATGTCCCCATGGCAAATCTCTGGTACAGCTGCATCAGATCCCAGATGTGGGAATCATGATAGCTTCCAGGGCAGCCAGCATATACATTCATTATTATGCCCTGGGCATCGCACACAACCTGGAAGTTGATGGAGGGGAAGCCCTTGCGGTTGATGTAGACCATATCCCACTCACCAGGTGGTGCTTTGATGTATATGTGCATGCAGTCTATAGCACCCACTACCTCAGGTTATTCTGCTATGTGGTGGAAGAGATGCATATTGCTGGGCAATGCCTCTCAGGTGTTGGCGAAGTATATGTGCTCACTGGCATGTGCTGACATGGCATCCAGGAACTGGTAGAGTACCCTGGATGCTGATTCCTGTGAGATCCCCATGATATCCCCAGTTTGCCTTTGGACAGTACCTGTGGCTAGTATTCTTAGGCCTACACATACCTTGGTATCCACTGGGATGGGTTCCCCTCTGTTAGTTCTGTGTGTCAGGAGTGGCTGGCACAGCTCAGCAATTTGCTGGAGGAGGCCCCTGTCCACCCTATAGTGCTCCACTATCTCCAGCTAATGTAGCTTCTGGTAGGTTACCCTGTGTCTGTACACTCTTCTCTGTCTCCTCACTGTGGGTTGGTCAACAGCATTCTCATCCTCACCACACTCAGCCTCTTCCACATGTTGATGTATGATAGCTGCTGCAGCCCCTATCATTTTGTTGTTTTTGTTTGTGAAAATTTCCCCGCTTGTATACACCGATGGTGTAGAGTATGTGGGAAAAAACAGAGGGAAAGATGTTTACATAGTTTATAGTAGTGCAGTGTTCTGGGCTGGGCTGGTCTGCTGCCTGTGTAATTGGCTGATTCTGATACATTTCACCTGCCAGCTATGCCAATTAAACCCTGATTACCTTCCTACTGCTGTTTTCCCTTCCCATTGCCTTCCTGTTTAAGCCCTGGGGTGGGCCGCACTAACACAGTGCTCAAATGTGCACAGAGCTGCTATTTACTTTAAAACCTGGTGCGTGGTGCGCACACCCACTTAGGCAATGTAAAGAGTGCTATGTAGCCCCAGACACACATCCTTGCAGCTCTGCTAAGCTAAGGGCAAACTGGAGCCACAGGGCTCCAATCCTCTTACAGTATGCCTGACACACACCACTATGATGTCAGCTAACTCCTAGGCTTGCACCAAGCTATTCCTGCTCTTACACTGTTGGGTGCTGCTAGCATTGAGGGGAAATCTGGGGTTTAGTATCATTCCCCTCATTTGCTTGGGATTGCCTGCTGATGTATAGTTAAATTTCCCACACTGAGCCTCCCCCTTAGCAACCACTATTCACTGGCCATGTTGTCTTCTGCCAGCCATTGAGTATAATGGCAAAATAATGATTTTGGTTAGAATGCTTATTTCAGTTTTTTTTTTTTTTTTTCGCCCGATCCCATTTGCGCGTCACTGCCCTATGCTTAAACTGCCGAAATTGACTAAAAAATAATATTTTTTTTTAACTGTTTTCCATGCCAATGGCCATATATTTGGCCATTGGCATGCTTTACACGTTATATACACCCTTTATTTGGAGCTGCCATGGCTCCGTTTTGTAGTTTGCAGAAAAGTACTCGGTTACTGAGCACATTTCTGCAGATTACACTAGTCCTGCACGACCAGCTGCCAGCTTCCTGGTTTGCAAATTCACCTTATTTGCATGGTTTTCACCTGCAAATGAGGTAATTTGCATACTGGAGATGAGCCTTGCAGGACTAGTGTAGGAGTGCTCGTGCATGTCCCCGCAGCTTATTCCTGGATCGCATGGCAGACATATTGCCTGCTGGAGCTCCTGCACTAGTCCTGCACACCGTGCAGAGCTTGCTGAATCTGGGGGATTGTTTTTGGACTGCAAAAATAATTTGGGGAAAGTTTAAAAATGAGTACAGATGGGAAAGTATTTAAGTGTATAAATATGAATATGCTATTATATGGAAATTATGATAAAGTAAAGAAACGTGATAATGATAAATAGGATAAAGTACTCTGTGACAATATGGCTTCTGTGGAAAACAAGATGTGATAATTTGTTATAACAAGAAATTGGAAGAGAATGTTGTATTAGCCAAAATAAGAAGATGATTGTGGAAGAGAGGGTGGGGGGGACTGAGGGAAATATAAAAGAAATAGAGTCGGAGGCATAATATTGTTTAGTTACATTCTTTTGGGTTGATAACTTAAAAAATTATTTTAAGTATGAATGCAAAAATGAGTATGTAAATAACTGTTATAAGTTTTTTATATGGTTGAAAATTTATATAAATGTTAATAAAGCAACCTCTCCTTTTCAATAAGTGCCATAGGATAGTTCTTTTATATTCACTTGAACAACCACTTACTCAGGTAAATAGGGCATCAGTCTAACATCTCATCCTCACCTTTATTGGTTTATAATTTAGTCATTCTCTTACAATGAATGTACAGCATATTGTTGACTTTTAGGCAACTATAAATTGGTGGAAAAAGGTAAAGGATCAGTGCCGTTGTATCCTTTCTTCACTGTTAAACAGTTCATTAAAAGTTCATTTCAGGTCCAGCTTTCTGTTAACGTCATATAACTTTTACATAAACTCAAATAAAGCACCTTATTAACTACTTCAGTCCCCTCAGGTATCAAAGCATATTTGGAGAGGCTCAGAACAAAATTAAGATTACCTGTATCTGTCATTACTGTGGAGGTTGTATCTCTTTTCATTTCTTTGTCCTCAGTGGTCCAATTCATGCTTTCTACTTCCTGACACCTGTGTGCAATGATCCATTCCAACTTTTCTTCTTCCGGAGACTTTTCTGCACTGGTCCACTCCATCCTTTCTTTTTCAAGACTCCTGTCTGCACTGGTCCAGTCCATGCTTTCTTCTTTTTCCTGGCACCTGTGTACAGTGATCCATTCTAACCTTTCTTCTTCCAAACACCTGTCCTCACGGGTCCATTCCTTGCTTTCTTTTTTCTGAAAATCACATGTACCGGTCCATTCCATACTTTCTTCTTCATCCTGCTTCTCCATCTGGGCTATAACTATCCCCCTGCCCAGTTGTGATGGGACATTAGATGCTGTGAGTGAGGCATTACTGGTTGTGCCACAGCTGCCTAGGAAAAAGTATCCAGGGGAAGTAGAGAACATTAATTTGGAGAAAATGGTTTTAGTTAATATTTGTATTTTCTACAATAAGGGCAACAGTATAAACCAACTCAGTGTCACCACTCAGTAAATAAGCCCTCCCACACACACACACACACACACACACTTACTCTTCTACCAAGATTCTAGCTTCAGAATGCCTGGCAAGGTATTAGTGAAGGGCAGATGGAACCAGATTATTAGGTTGTACCCACAATTTATTTATTTATTTTATTTTATTATCCAGGTAAGTAAACTGGTCCAAGGATCTTTTCAGTCACAGCCTGGGATGTTCAGGCAAGACAATTAAAAGAGTGATGTACACACCAACACATATTATTGTCACAAGATATCATCAACATCATACAGTTATTGAATAAGATATCAACAAGTAATGTCAGTTATTAATCATCACTAACAAATCTAGTAGCTAAACAGCAAGAACACTAGCTAAACAGTATTATACATACAGAGAAATGAAGCATCGTGTACATATATCAATACACACACAAATATATGCATATATATATATTATATATATATATATATATATATATATGTATATCTATGTATATATCTATATATCTATATATCTATATCTATATACATATATATATATATATATATATATATATACATACACACACACACACACACACACACATATATATGTGTGTGTGTGTGTGTGTGTGTGTGGGTCCCCTTCAAAACATCTAAAACCCATAACATCTAATTTCATAACATTGAGACCAGAACATCTAAAACCCAAAACATCTAAAACCCATAACATTGAATTTCATAACATCTAACACTATAAATCGCAAGAAAATAACATTGCCTCCACATATAACGACACATAATGACACCAAACTATCAAACACACTTTTTACTACATTTCTGCAGGGGGGGCTTGATACAGTGGGGTTAGGAAATTAACGTTTTCCTACTGTAGTGCGATCTTGGAGTTGGTACATTTAATGTACAGGGGGGTGTGGGGGTGTAGGGGGGCTTGCCCGCCTGCAGAAACGTAGTAAAAAGTGTCTTTGGTAGTTTGGTGTTGTTATATGTGAATGTTATTTTCTTGTGATTTGTAGTGTTAGATGTTATGAAATTCGATGTTATGGGTTTTAGATGTTTTGGTGTCAATGTTATGAAATTAGATGTTATGGGTTTTTGATGTTTCAAAGTAGACCCATATATATATATATATATATATATATATATATATATATATATATATATATATATATATATATATATATATATATATATATATACACATACACACACACACACACACACACACATATATATATATATATATATATATATATATATATACACATACACACACACACACACACACACATATATATATATATATATATATATATATATATATATATGAGTCTAATTCAGTTGATCAAATCTACACATGTTTGAGCAACAAAATATCAAGCTCATAGCAAATGTGTACAATATTGAGGAAATGCCAGCAGAGAAAATGCTGGCATTTGTATGTGGGAGTTCACACAACAGCAGAAGTTGAGATAAATATTGATGTTAAGTTGTCTATCTCGCCTTCATTCTTGCTGGATGGGTTCGGAGCCGACCTCGGCTCCGACTCGGCCACTCTAAAAGCTCGAGAGTTGGTTCCACCGGCTCGGGGCTTCCCTTATATCCCACAATGCTAGGCGTGAGTTACCTCAGATCTCGTTTGCCGCTACAGCGATCGAGGTGTGTTTTCTACCGGCTCCAGGTTAGTGAAAGTTAGACTAGTTTAAATTCTTTAGACTCAAGCTAGCTTAGTGTATTTCTCTTTCCCCTTAGTGTAGTGGATACTTATCCCTTCTACTTTTTATCCAGCCCCTTTTTTTCTAAAGAACTTATAAGTTCTTTCCCTAGGCCTTCGGGCCCTTCCTTCCCTTCCTTAGGGTGTGTATGTGTTTGATTAGAACTTAGGAATTTTAACTTAACTTACCCTTTAGTTAAATAATTCCTTTTAGACCCCTATCAGTGTAATCTGTGTGTGTGTGTTTTCTGTGTGTGATTACACTTCGGTTCCTTGAGTATGTCCAAGGATACAAAGGTCTCAGGCTTCAAGAAGTGTGACTCGTGCTGTCAGAAAATGTCTCTGACAGACGGTCACACTTCTTGTGTGTATTGCCTGGGACCTTTACACCTGCAGGACTCTTGTGCTGTATGCCATGGCTTCAGCCCTAGAGTCCTGCAGGAGAGAAAAAACAAACTCATTTTAAGGGGTTTGATTAAGCCTGAAGGTTCCCTTTCTGTGACATCGGGGAAACCTTCTAAGGCTTCCAAGACCTCGGCTCCAGCTTCAGAGTCGAGGCCTAAGGCTAGCAACCCAACTGCTTCATCGGCTCCGGCTGGAGCCGATGAGTCTTTGACTGCAGTATCTGTGGTTCCCTCGGCTCCGGCTGGAGCCGAGGCATTAGAGATTCCTGGGTCGGCTCCGATCAGACCATCGGAGCCGACATCTAGAAAGAGATCGAGGTCACCATCCCTTGGCTCCGTTCATTCGGCTCCAGCGTCTCCCTGCTGTCTGAACGGAGCCACAGATCTCACTCCTCCAGGTCATCGAGGCTCTCAGATCATGACCTCCAGAGGGTAGTGAGTCGACTTTTAAAGTCCGAGGCACTGGCCCAAATGCTCCAGAGTCCAACTCATCAGTCGATGCCTCAACTTGTTCCTATAAATATTCCTCCTCCGACTCCTTTGAGCTCGGAGCCGGGGCGTCTCGGGACCAAGACTGTGGTAGCGTCGGAGCCGATACAATTGTCTTCGGCTCCGTCGTCGGCTCCGATTTCTTCTTTTGAAGAATCTCGGCGCCGGGCTTCCCTCATCGGCTCCGAGGGGGTGAGTGGCATCGGACCCTTGTCCGACCCCTCTCCCTCTCGGTGCTTGGCGCTGGTGAGCTCGGCTCCGACATCGGCCTCGGAGCCATCTCTGTCGGTGCCGAGGGAGGTTCTCAGCTTCGGGCGGGGACCTCTGGCTCTGCCAGACAGGGGTGCTCGAGGTCATGGAGTGTGTTGGAACCTTGTTCGACTCCACAGTCGGCTCCGACCGCCTCCCTCTTGGTGCCTTTGGTTATGTCGACTCACTCCCTCATCCCAGACCGCAGAGAGCCAGCTCCTCAAGAATCCCCTGTGGGGATCTCATCCTCTTCCGAGGCCTCCCTGAATTGGCAGGGGAGCCCCTAGGAAGAGAAAGTGTAAGAGGAAGCACATAGACTCACCTGAGTCTGTCACCTCTGACACAGATTTAGAGGATTCGAGGGTTCCCCGTTCCCGTCTGAAGATGTCTCTTTCGCAGACATTCTAGAGATCCTGAAACAGAGGGGAAATTGGCCAGCCCTTAACCCTTCGGAGGATGAATCTGTGTATCTTGAGGCATTTGGCTCTCACCCTTCCACCTCCTGGGTGTCCCCCCCCTTTGATCCCCTCATGCAGGTGGTTGCAAAGAAGGCCTGGACGGCTCCTGATTCAGTGGACCCTACCCCCAGGAGACCCTCCAAATTTATAACAGCACCAACTGACAAACAATTTCTCACAAAAGGTGTTTCTGTGGATGCTATGGTGGTAGCTGCTGCCACCAAGAAGGAACTAGCTGATCCTTCAGTGCCTGTTCATCCGACCTAACAAAGAATCTAGGTCTATGGACAGGTACGGGAAGCGGATGTTCTCGTCAGCGACCTTTGCTATGCGTTCGCTGAACTACCTATGCCATTTTACTCGTCTTCAAAGAGACTTGATCAAAGAAGCGAGTGATATGTTGAAGGATCCTACAGCTGCGGGTTTTCAAGACAAGATGAACACTCAGCTGGCTACCCTGAACTCCATAGCTAACTCCTCCATGCGCCTCCTTTCTTATGCGGCTGATGGAGCGAGCAGGGCCGCAGGGACAGGTGTGGCCTTACGCAGGCATGCCTGGATGCGGCTATGCAATTTTGTGGACCCCTTTAAAATGTCATTCACTAATTCCCCATTTGATGGATCATCTCTTTTTGGTCCTCAAGTGAAAGAAACCTTGACTAGGTGCGAGACGGATGGCAAGACTCTTTCTGCCGTCGGAGTCCGTTTTTCTACTCCTTCTAGGCCTTACCCCAAAGGCCAGAAAAGTGGGAAAATGTGGTTCATAAACAATCTCAAGGGACTTCGCCTGACGCACAGAGTCGGTTCCCCGCCAGAGGCAGAGGGGGGAACAACAATGGTAGACGTCGCCCTAGAGGCAGGGGGGGTCCGCAGAACCAGGGCAATCGAGAAACCTTCTCTGATAAGCCCTTTCAGCATCCCTGAGGTGTTGCCCGACTGCCCACCTTCGGAGGCAGTCGGGGGAAGATTGTCACTGTACCCAGAAGCCTGGCTATCCCTGACTCAAGACAAGTGGGTACAGTCCATCATTTCCGAAGGCTATTCCATTCCCTTCGTTCGCATCCCAAGCCAATCAAAAAAATCCCTTCCAGATGTTCCACCCGCTCAAAGGGATCTTGCAGCTTTAGAAATTTCAAAGCTGCTTATAAAAAGAGCAATTCAACCAGTTCCAGCAGACCAACAAGGATCCGGAATCTACTCCAGGTTCTTTTTAGTTCCAAAGAAAACAGGGGACTGGAGACCAATTTTGGATCTCAGTATCTTGAACAAGTCAGTCAAGAAAACAAGATTTCGGATGGTCACGCTGCAGTCCATCCTCCCCCTATTGGGAAAGAAAAGCTGGATGTGCTCTATAGATCTTCAGGATGCGTACTATCACATAAAAATGAACAGACGCTCCAGAAGATTCCTCCGCTTCAGGCTGGGAACCAGTCATTTTCAATTCAGGGCCCAGCCCTTTGGTCTCACCACTGCCCCCCGGGTGTTTACCAAATGCATGGCAGTGGTAGCTTCTCACCTGAGATGTCAAGGATTCCAGGTGTTTCCATATTTGGACGACTGGCTCCTCACAGCTCCCACCAAGCATCTTCTTCTAATGGCCAGGGACTACACCTTTCGCATTTGTCAAAAGTTAGGCATTTCAATAAATTGCGAAAAGTCTGTTTTGTCGCCTTGTCGTACTATTACCTTCATAGGTGCAAATCTAGACACAGTCAACATGTCCGCGAGACTAACACATCAGAGAATAGCAGACATACACAAACTGGTCTCGCTCCTCTTCAGCAGCAACAGAATCAAAGTCAGGTTAGTTCTGAAAGTGTTGGGGATTATGGCTGCCATACCTCTGCTTCCATTAGCCAGATTCCACATGAGAATCCTTCAATGGATGCTCTTCACGCAATGGTCATACCAGCAACTTCCGATGTCCCACACCATTATGATCACGCAAACATGCAGAAATCATCTTCTGTGGTGGATGTCTTCCCTCAGCTCTTATTGGGAAGACCTTTGTTCCTTCCTCCGGTTGCTACTTTGACAACGGACGCCTCCCTGATCGGGTGGGGGGGGCATTATCAGGGCAGAACTGTCCAGGGCACATGGCAACCAGACGAATACCACTTGCACATAAATGTTCTAGAGATGAGAGCAGTGCTTTTAGCGTTGCAAGCCCTTCAAGACTCTCTTCCCTTGGGAACGATAGCAATCCAGATGGACAATATGTCTGTAGTGTGGTATATCAACAAACAAGGCGGAACCAGGTCCTACCCCCTGTGTCGAGAAGCACTCAGACTGTGGCAATGGGCGATTTCTTCTCAGCGGTTTCTGATAGCAACGCACATCCCCTGGAAGTCCAATCAAATTGCGGACAAGTTGAGCAGAGCTATCCTCATGCCTCACGAGTGGTCTCTAAAAGACTGTTGTGAGAGAAATTTTTCTCAAGTGGGGTCAGCCTTGCTGCGACCTTTTTGCTACTCCCCAAAACAGCAAGTGCAGAGATTATTTCACCCTACTCCCTTTACCAGGCCAGCCCAGCAGAGACGCTCTAGTCCAAGTTTGGCCCCGGGGACTTCTGTATGCATTTCCTCCCTTCCCACTAATCTCTCAAGTGATACAGAAAGCTATCGCTCAGAAGGCCTCGTTGATCCTCATTGCTCCTTATTGGCCTCGACAAGTTTGGTTCCCCTTTCTACATCACTTTCTGTTGGAGTGACCTTGGCATCTGGACCTAGTTCCAGATCTTTTGATCCATCAGTCGGGTCAGTTTCATCGCTCCCTTCCCTCTCTGAACCTCACTGCTTGGTTCCTCCTATTCCAACCTTAGCCAGGCTTCCTCAAATATCTCACTCTGTTCGAGATATTTTGATAGCTTCCCATAAATCTTCCACTCGAAAGATTTATTTGAGTAAGTGGAAACGTTTGGCCTATTGGGCTCAAGGAAGGACATAGATCCTTTCACTGCTTCCATCCAAATGGTCCTTGATTTTCTAGCTGAACTCTTCCATGCAGGTTCATCTCCTTCTACTCTTAAAGTTCAATTGGCAGCTATTTCTAACTTTCATGTGGGCATTTCAGAGTCTGCCATAATGTCCCACAAGCTTTGCAAAGCCTTTTTGAAGGAGTTTTTCTACTCAGACCTCCTATAAGAAATCCTCCTCCTCCTTGGGACCTAAATTTAGTTCTTAGTTCTTTGATTCTTTCCCCTTTCGAACCTGCAGCCTCCTGTTCTTTAAAATTGCTATCATGGAAGACACTCTTTCTGGTAGCTATTACTTCAGCTAGAAGAGTTTCAGAACTTCATGCACTCAGCTGTCGACCTCCTTATCTGTTGTTCCATAAGGACAGGGTATCTTCTGAACCAACCCGTCCTTTTTACCTAAGATAGCCTCGGCGTCTAACCTAAATCAAAGCATTGACCCTCCTGTGTTTTTTCCAGAATATTCTAACAGGTCTGAACAAAAATTGCATTGGCTAGATGTTCATCGTCAGTTAAGGTACTATTTGGATAGAACCAAACAATTCAGAAAATCTGACCAGCTGTTTGTCTCTTATGCAGAAGGCAGAAAGGGACTTTCAGTTTCAAAGGTATCATTATCTAGATGGCTAACATCTCTGATTTCCCTTGTTTATGAAATTAGACACCAAAAGCTGCCTAACAAACCTAAAGCCCATTCCACCAGAGCTTTGGCTACTTCTATAGCCTTCCAAGACAGACTGCCTATTGACACCATTTGTGCAGCGGCTACTTGGGCTACTCCTCACACTTTCATTTCTCATTATAAGTTGGATTTAGCTTCTAGGCATAGAGCTAACTTTGGTTCCACTGTTCTCAAGAGTCTGTTCCATTAGGCCACCCGGGACAAGGTGCTAGGGACGCGGTCCCATCCAGCAAGAATGAAGGCGAGATAGACAACTTAACATATAGAAGTTATGTTCTTACCATAACGTTCCATGTTAGTTGTCTTCTTCTACTTCTTCTTCGCCCACCCTCCTTCCCCCTGGCCCGGACAGACCTAGAGGAGTTTGATTGTGACCTCTCTTTCTACCACCTCTTTACTTTAGGTATATGCTGCTGTGCATATTTTCCTGGATCAGGATGTAGGTCACCCTTCTCTTCTCCCTTGTTTATAGAGGTGGACTTTGTTTCTAGTTATTCTATTATTATTATAAGCTGGGCCTAGCTTACAAACGAGATCTGAGGTAACTCACGCCTAGCATTGTGGGATATAAGGGGAGCCTCGAGCCGGTGGAACCAACTCTCGAGCTTTTAGAGTGGCCGAGTCGGAGCCGAGGTCGGCTCCGAACCCATCCAGCAAGAAGAAGGCGAGAAGAAGACAACTAACATGGAACGTTATGGTAAGAACATAACTTCTATTTCTCATTGTTGTGCAGTCTTGGAGTGGTACATAAAAGTATTAAGGGTATAATAGGAGTGCAGAGGGGCTTGCCTCCCTGCATAAAACATGTTTTTTGGGGGGTTTCGACATTCTGAGTAATCATTGTTGTGTGTTTCGAAATCTTGTGCTTTCACTGTTGAGAGCTTGATATTTTGTAATGTGAACTTGTGTATGTTCAATGAAAAGAAGTAGACCTACATATGTATGTGTAATGAAGGGGGCAGCCACCAGAGGCGCAAGGTGTTAGGGAGTCGTTATCAGCAGATGTCAACTGGTCAGTGCATTAAATTTTACAACAGTGGAATAAGCAAATGTTTTCTATTAACCCTCAGTATCCTTCCATTGTGTTTTTTTCTTAGTACACATTTACTTATTTACAGATTTATTTATTTATTTTACATTTGTTGACCGGGATAGTCCGACTGGATACATGTCCATTTTCAGCGGAGGCCCGGGGAGAAAAGCTCCAAGATAATAATACACATCGAACATTTAGTAAATGCTAGTTTCAAGCAGATTACAGTCATAAGCAATGCCAACATTTAGCACATATAGTACTTATTGTAAAACACTTTACAAAACATAACATTATTTTCAAAGTTAAACATACATAACATTACATTCAGGTTTAAGACACTGAGCAGCAGTTATACAATTGACCCTTCCTGAAATGGAGTGGTAGAAAAAAGTTAGAAGTAGTTGAACGTAAGGCACCTAAGAAAGAGAGAGGTCACTAGTCTGGGTTAGTGCAAGGACATAACCAATGAGTTTTGAAGTATTTCTTGATTTTGTTTTTGAATTGAGTTAGTGAGGGTTCTAGGGTCAAGTCTGCTGGGAGTCTGTTCCATATTTTTCCAACAGAGTTGGCAAACAGAGTGTCCCCAGCTGAGTAGTTGGATTTGTATGTTTGAACTAGGAGTCTAGTGGATGATCGGAGTGGCCGAGTGCTGGTGTAGGGGCTGATGATGTTTTTTAGTGCAGGTGTATTTTCTGGTTGGTAAAGGACTTTATGTGCCACTATTACCTGGTTGAACTGCAGTAGGCTTGGCAGTTCAAACCATCCTAGGCGATTTAGGTTGTGACAGTGGTGTGTCCGGTAGGCTGTGCCAGTAGCAAATCTGGAATTTTGTGGGCCTTACACAGACCTTTGAGGAACACCCATATCCATCCACAAAGTTTCTGACCGAATTATATAGCTCACTATTCTAACTGTGCATTCAGTAAGATACATTTTAAACCACAGTTACCTCATGGGTGAAACTAATAGCAGTTAATATGCTGAGTAGCATTTTATGATCTGCTGTTTCAAAATCCAGTTTACATCTAGGAAAATATTGCTATGTAATAGAGCATTATCCATATAATTACATATTTGATTTGTTCAATAACAAATAGCTTGAAATCATGTCAGCAATTTGTTCATAGGTTCATAGGTTCATACTAGGCTATCTGCCCTAGGGAATTTATAAGCCTAGCCAGAGTTGTGTGGCTTTCACCACCCCTTAGGTTGAAGAATACTATACCCATTAGTTTGCCATGCCTCTGTCCAGCAGTGATACAGAGATGATCCCCGGGGTAAACCTAAGATCTCCCATCCACTGGTCAAGATTCCTCTTGAACAGAGCCAGCGAGGTGCTCTGTCTCACATGGACCGGGATTCTGTTCCACAGCATAGGGAGTCTCTGGGTGATGAATCTGTCCCTCCAGCACGTCCTATTTATATCCGTGTTGAGGTTTAAGTCTCTTGCTCTTGTGACTCTGGTGGATTTGGATTTTTTGAGGTGGAGCATGTCCATTAATTCCGGGTTGGACATGGCCTTGTATGTCAGGCACAGGTCACCTCTGAGCAGACGGTATGCGACTGAATAGAGCTGGAGTTTCTTCAGTCGGGAAGCATATGGCATATTTTTGAGCCCCTTTATCCTTTTGGTGAGGAAATTTTGGGGTCTTTCCAATTGCTGCAGGTGTCGGGTAAGATACATTCCGAATGGGGCATTGTACTCAATCATTGGTCTGATAAGTGAAGAGTACAGGGAACAATGACCTCCTTGATCTGGATGTGAATCCCTTCATAATCAGGTGGGCAATGTAGAAGGTCCTCCTAACCACTTTGGCAATGTGAGTGTCAAAAGAAAGGTTACTGTCAACTTGGGTCCCCAGGTCCCTGATAACCTCTTCTGTGCTTAATGGATTGCCACCTATGTGGTAACTTTGGGTTACCTTGTTTTTACCAAAGGGTATGACTATACATTTTTTGGCGTTTAGCTTAAGGCCATGGCTCTGGCACCAGTTATCCGTTTCTATGAGACCTCTCTGAAGGCTATCTGTGTCTGATGGATTTTCAACTATGGCACCCAGTTTGCAGTCATCTGCAAACTTTGTCAGCCACAATCCTCCTATGTTTGCCTGCACTTCTGAAAAGTAGATGCCAAACAAGAGGGGGCCCAGGACTGAGCCCTGTGGGACACCGCTTGTGACCGGCTTGGAGTCTGACATGGCACCAACAACTCTAACCCTGTGGGTTCTGTCCTTGAGCCAGTTTGCAACCCATCTTGTGACATATGGGTTTACATTTAAGCTGGTGAGCTTTTCTATGATACTCGAGTGGGGTATTGTGTCGAAAGCTTTTGCAAGGTCAAGGTAGGCTGTGTGAACTGCCTTACCCTCATCAATGGCCTTGGTGACTGTTTCAAAAAAAGTCGACCAAGTTCAAGAGGCATGATCTGCCCTTGACAAAGCCGAATTGGGTAGGATCCAATGTCTGTAGGTCCCCTATGTCTTTATTTATGAGTTCCATTATGATCCTCTCCATAGCTTTGCAGACCAGGCTTGTTAAGCTTATGGGGCAGTAATTACCAGGGTCCGTAGAAGCACCGCCTTTGTGGAGTGGGACCACAGTTGCCGTACGCCACTCTTTGGGTACGTATCTTGTGGTAAGGCTAAGATTAAACAGCAGCCTTATGTGTGGGTTTAGTTCCTCATTGAGTTCGTGTAGCACACAGCCGGGGACACCATCCGGTCCCATTGATGCTGTGTTTTTAGCTTTAGAGAGAGCAGCTCTCACCTGGGCATTTGAGATTATTGGGAGGCTACACTCTGCTGGGATAGATATTTCTCCTTTTGGGGGGAGGGAGGGGAGAAATTTGCACTGAACCTGTCTGCCGGTATGTTTGCAATGTCTGTGGGTTCAGTGATTTTTGTATCATTTTGGACTAATTCTGAGCATATCTGGGAGTTTCCACCCAGATTTCTAACATAGCTAAAGAAGGCCTTATGATTGTCTTTTGAGTCCTTGGCGATTTTTCTCTCAAAGTTGGCCTTGGATGATTTTATGAGTGATCGTAGTTTTTTACAGGTATTGATCAGAGATGTCTTCCCTTTTAGGGATTTTGCTCTATCTTGTAGTAGCTTTCTCCTCTTGTTGTAAAGTTTGTTTATGGCTGGGGTCCACCAGATCGGGCGCTTGCCTTTGGTGGAAAGGGTCTTGATTTTATTTGGGATTGCTTGATCCATGCAATCCTGGAGGTGCTCGTAGAAAGCATTTGTAAGGGATTCAGCAGCGTGGGTTGTGGTTTCCAGTGGCTCAGGGGCCTTGAAGGATACCACACCAGTCTTAAGAAGTGTGAAGTTGGCTTTTGAGAAGTTCTTCACTGTGGTCTTTTGTTGGGGGTGGGGGCGGGATGTGGATCTCCAGTGAGATTAGTTTATGGTCTGATCTCACCAATGAGGGATATACTTCCGGTGTGGAGCATTTTGTCCCCATGTTTGTGATGATCAGGTCTAGTATATTTTCACCTTTTGTGGGAATGGTGACAAGTTGTTCCATAGCATTTGAGTTTATGAACTCCAGGAACCTTTGGGCTAGGGTATTGGGGCTTGAGTAATGTTCCCAGTCTATGTTTGGGTAGTTGAAGTCACCCAATATGATGGTGTTTGGAGAGACATTTATACTCTCCAGTGTCTTCAGGAAGGCTGTGTGGGGTTCCTGAATTTGAGAGGGTGGCCTGTAACATGCTACAAACTGTAGAGCAGTTTTGCCTATGGTTAATTGCACCTGAATGGTCTCTGATGCTTTGTGAGTTGCCACCAGCCTGGAGGTGTGGGTATCCTTGATGAATATGGATACACCCTCCTTTTGTGGTACGGTCTGGGTTTTGGGGCCAGAACGCATGATATGAGGTAAAACCTGATAGTGCCGGGGGTGCTCTCAGGAGCCTTGAACCAGGTTTCAGTCACAGCACAGACATCGATGTTCTCCATACTGAGGAGGGCTTCGAAGGCATGCATCTTGAGATTTAGACTTCTGGCATTGAGCAGCATTACCCTTAGTTTTTTCCATTATTGTTTTCTAGGGCAGTGGGTTTAGAATTTGAGCCTTGTCTAAAAAAGGCACTATGGGGGTGGCAAGAGCCTTTGCCAATATCCGGAAACTCATGTGTGTCTGGTGCAAGCCGTCCCTTGCGAAGCTGCGTGGTTTGTCAAGCATATCATTCCAGGCAGACAGACATTGGATCCCTTAGAATGACACCAGAAATTAAGCCAATTATTAAAACTGATCATTTTGTCTCTGTATTGTGGCATCATTCTTGGTGAAGGTAGGATACTGCTCAGGGTCAGGGTCATACCAGCCTGGGCTACATAATCTGAGAGCTCCTCTATGTCTCTTTTCATGTAGTCCAGGGAGGTGCGTCTCAGGTCATTCACACCGGCATGGACAATGACTGAGTCATACTTGTACTTGCTGTGGAGTGACCTGAGTGCTTGTGTTATGTGGCGGATTCTAGCGCCCGACAGGCAGCTTACTGTGACCCTCTCCTTGTTCAGTCTGGTGAGTGGGACGTCAGTGTGTCTGACTATGGAGTCACCTATGACAAGTGTGTCTGGCATTGTGTTTGGCCTTAAGGGCTGTGACTGATTTGCACACTGACTTTGTGATCTATGTGTTGCTTGTGTTATGTCATGAGGTGGCAGTTGTTTGGGTGTCTGCTTTGGAGGCCTATGCTGTTTTGGTAGATTTTTGATCAGTGCCTCCGAGTATGTCTTTGTGTGTTTATGTGTTTGATTTGTAGTTGTGATAGTTCTATGTGAGACTGGGTTTATGGTGTGTGTGGTTACCTTCTCCTCCTGTCTGGTTTTGCCAGTCCTGAGTTGAGAGAGCTCAGCCTCCAGTTTGGCTGTATAGTTGCATCTCTCGCATGTATGTGTGTTTTGTGGAAGGAGGAGAGGGTTGTCTGTGTACATGAGGCAATTGTAACATTGCCTCAATATTCCCAGATTCACCAGCTGAGCAGGAGAGGACGCTAGCAACTGACCCTTTGACATGCTAGAAGAAATGAAAAAGTTTGCTGTGTAACTGAGTCAGAAAGGACCTATAGGGAAGTGGGTACTCAAGGGGGTTTTAAGCTAGTGAAGTACTTTGTATAATATAGAAGTGCTTTACCTGACTAAAAAATGCTTTAGGAACAAGTGCTGAGCTTTACAGATAGAGAATAGACTGTTTAGATTACAAGTAGAGCAGTTCTAAGGGAAAAAACGAAGAGCAGACTTTTACGGAGCCAAAAATAGTTTAACCTTGTTTAACCGGCACTGCCCGATGGTGCTCTAGTGGCAACTCCGCGCTAAATGCAGAAAAGGCAATAAGTCAGTAGTACAGGCTAGCACACTTTAGTGGGCAGCCAAACAATTAAATTAAACAGCAAACAAACACTTTTCGACTTGAATTAGACTAATTTCGACTAAAATGTACTTTTAAGTGCAGATAATAAAAAATGCAGTAAATAACTATGAAAACAGTTAAAGCTTGCTCTAGGTAAGCAGTAGAAGGTAAAACAAATATAAAAAAACAGCAGGATACTTAATCAGGAAAGCCGTCGCTTTTTTTCATTTCTCTGTAGCCAGGAAGACTCAACAGGACCACGTGGAGCTGTGTCTGAGCAATATGGCTTCAAAAAAATGCCAGAGGCAGATTTTAACCAGGGAACTTCAAAAGAGCTAGAAATGGTCCAAAATGACCAATTACTACAGCTTCTTGTGCTGAGGTCACTTCCCTCAGGGACAGATAGGCTATTCAAGGCTCCCCACTCCCACTGGTGAGCTAAGAAACTTCCTTTTATCCAAGTAAGGCAATGGACAACACAGGAACTACAACACAGCCCAGGATACAGCAAGGCCTGTAAACTGGTCTAACTAGTTTAGGAGAGGCAGGAAAACAAGGAATATTTTTTTGTTTTTTTGTTTTTTAAATAGAAACACACAGAAATGCAGAAAAGGCAATAAGTCAGTAGTACAGGCTAGCACACTTTAGTGGGCAGCCAAACAATTAAATTAAACAGCAAACAAACACTTTTCGACTTGAATTAGACTAATTTCGACTAAAATGTACTTTTAAGTGCAGATAATAAAAAAATGCAGTAAATAACTATGAAAACAGTTAAAGCTTGCTCTAGGTAAGCAGTAGAAGGTAAAACAAATATAAAAACAGCAGGATACTTAATCAGGAAAGCAGTCACTTTTTCAGTTCTCTGTAGCCAGGAAGACTCAACAGGACCACGTGGAGCTGTGTCTGAGCAATATGGCTTCAAAAAATGCCAGAGGCAGATTTTAACCAGGGAACTTCAAAAGAGCTAGAAATGGTCCAAAATGACCAATTACTACAGCTTCTTGTGCTGAGGTCACTTCCCTCAGGGACAGGTAGGCTATTCAAGGCTCCCCACTCCCACTGGTGAGCTAAGAAACTTCCTTTTATCCAAGTAAGGCAATGGACAACACAGGAACTACAACACAGCCCAGGATACAGCAAGGCCTGTAAACTGGTCTAACTAGTTTAGATGAGGCAGGAAAACAAAGAATATTTTTTGTTTTTTGTTTTTAAATAGAAACACACAGAAATGCAGAAAAGGCAATAAGTCAGTAGTACAGGCTAGCACACTTTAGTGGGCAGCCAAACAATTAAATTAAACAGCAAACAAACACTTTTCGACTTGAATTAGACTAATTTCGACTAAAATGTACTTTTAAGTGCAGATAATAAAAAATGCAGTAAATAACTATGAAAGCAGTTAAAGCTTGCTCTAGGTAAACAGCAGAAGGTAAAACAAATATAAAAAACAGCAGGATACTTAATCAGGAAAGCAGTCGCTTTTTTTCAGTTCTCTGTAGCCAGCAAGACTCAACAGGACCACGTGGAGCTGTGTCTGAGCAATAATGGTTCTCCAAAGGAAGTGCAAAATATTATAATATATCTCAGATATTAAGTATGGGGTATTTAGAAATGTACTTCCTTATTTAATTGTCAATAAGTTTCTCCATAATTTTTGAAAGCAAGAACAAATTTGTAATGATCCTGTAGTCTACACAGAAAATGACTACCTAGTTGTAGTATTTTGGATGAAAAGTGCATAAATGTGGCTTGTAGCTGCTTTCATCTTTGCCTAGAAGTTCCTTCACTATGGTTTTTGTGATTTATTTAAAACAGAATAGTGTAGATACCTATGAAGTGGAGTGGTTGGCTGGAGAGGTGGTGCATTTGTAAACATTAGTGGGTGGCTAGTGGATGGTGACGTTAAGTTTTTCATTATTTTTTTTATACTTTGTATTAGGTCTGCATTCACTGTGTCTGCAGTGAGAAGTTTGGGTAAGGCTTTGTTGGTACCTATATTTTTAATTACAATGCAAAATTATTTGGGTTGGTCTAGGAATTTTGTCTGCATCTTTTTCAAGTAAACTGATCTGTGAGTATTAATACTGATTCTGAATTCTGTGAGTAATTTAAGATAGTTATAATATCTCAGGGTACTGTTTTCAGAACCACAGCTAGCTCACTGGGCATCCTGTGCAGTTCTTTTATGACTTAGCCCCCAAACTCACTCAACTTATGGTGGCTGAGAAGCAGAAAAAAAGTTATTTTCATCTAAAACTGTAGCTAACAGCTATATCACTACATATTAGTGCTGTGTAGAGAAGTACAATACTTTCCTTAAATAATGCACATCCCAAAATGTATTCCATTTTGGCTTCACCAGTTAGATAACTTCCTTAGATGTAGAACACTCCTAGTTCTTTAAAAGTGAGCATTCTGTTTTCAACAGGTACCTTAGCAGAGAAAGCAATATTTTGCACTTCCTTTGGAGAACCATTAAAATTCATTTATCTTGAGTGACATTTAGCTTGTTAGACATTCACTAGTTCTATTGTAAATGCCTTATACATGTTAGTAATAATCTGCAATGCTAGCTGGGATCTCAGCATTTTAGTGGTATGAGGAAAAATATGTATATCTGTATCTATATATCTCTATATATCTATATATGTATATCTATATCTATATATATATAGATGATATATAGATATAGTGAGATGTTTAAAATATATTTCATGGCAATTGTATGATATTTTGCCTAAATCAACACTGGTTCTAGGTTATTTAGGATTTAGGATAGAATTCAACAGGTTGCTATAATGTTTAGTGGGTACACTGAATGTCACAGATGCAATTTTTTATTTATTTGGCTGAAAAAGTAGGTGGAGAAACACCGGGATTATTACTTGTTCCTGAAAGTACAATGGGGGGTTTGAAAGTGCTAGGAATTACTGAACATCGAGTACAAAACTTTGCAGTCGGGAGAGGACTTGGTATAATGGTTAAGGTCCTTACCTCACAGATTCAAGGTACAGGGTTTGATTCTGACCTCTTTTTGATGGCTAGGTTTGTAATAGTCAGTAGAATAACAGCACTGCATTTACCTATAAACATATCTGTAGTCTTAATACTTCCTTCTGTGAATATTAAGTGAGACCGAGTGTATAGCATTAGAATTATTTTTGTCAGTATGAATGTATGTCACTTAGAATGACATTAGTGTGGCTATTGAGGAAAGTAGCAATAACATCTGTTGGACAGATAATCCTCTTATGTAGTACATAAGTGATATTGCTAATGTGAACTTCCCCTCCATATGGCATTGACAGACTGACAAAAATTCCATCAGTTCATCAGTGGTAAATTTAAATATTCTCTGAAATCTGAATTTGTGTTGAACCATCTGATCAGGAACATAGTTTGCTAATGCATTTTCAGCCTTTTTTGTTAATTGCATTAGCATATTTTTTACAAGATACTTGAATATGCTACTTTTTGTTTTCCATACTCAAAAGACATTACAAACAGAAGTAACAATGCATACTTTATTTTTAGTACTGTATTTTATGAACCTTTTTGTTTTACAGGCAACTTTCGTAGCAGAGTATGTAAAGTTTTCACTTTTTGTTTAGTTACATTTCCCACATATATCAGACACGGACTGGTTAGAGGCATTGCATCAAACTGCTGGTATACACAAGAAACATTATTAACTACTTCAAACATGTTAGGCATCAGCCCATATTTAACAAAGCTTTGGAAAGTGCCTTGAAAGCTGTCTATCTGACTGTTCTGTTATATCCTTAGCAGGATATAAGCCATATAGCTACGGCTACTACAGCAGTGATCCATATGAACAGCATCAACATTAATCTTATCAGTATTTGTCATTACTACCAAGGCGGCCGCGGTGGTGCAGTGGTTAGCATTGCTGCCTCACAGCAAGAGATTCTCCGGTTCGATCCTCAGATGGGGTGCCTTCTATGAGGAGTCTGCATGTCCTCCCTGTGGTCACGTGAGTTTCCTCCAGGTGTTCCAGTTTCCTCCGACATCCCAAAGACATGCTGTAGGTGGATTGGACACTCTAAATTGGCCCTAGGCGTGAGTGCGTGTGTGTGTGTGCCTTCTGTGGAAGGTTGGGTGTCGGGCTGGCAACTCGACACCGTAAAACTTCACTGCCAATCATGATAGGACAAGGTGATCCGCTGTGGTGACCCCTAACCAGGAAAAGACAAAAGAAGAAGAAGAAGAAGACCAGGACTGCACCACTCTGCATCTCTTCCTACTCACTGATCCGTTCCATGTTTTCATTTTTTAATTTCTGCATGAAGGCCCTATGTTTGTTGGAGCCTGATTGTGATGGGATGGGATGTTAAATTTTGAAACTGATGCACAAGGTCTACATTTCTTCATGTTTGACTGTGATAGGACATTAGATTTTGTAGGTGATGCATTACAAGTTGCATCACTTTCAGCTAGGAAAGGAAACCAGGGAAGCAGAGGACATTCATTAAAAAAAAAAAATGGTTTGAGTGATTCGTTAATGTTAGTACTGACATTGAGTTTTGTGTTTTCTTCAGTAAGAGCTACAATGTATATCAACTCAGTCTAACCACTTAAATAAGCTTTGTTTGATTACAGAAGTACTACTGGGAGTAATAATGGGATGATGTAAAGCCGAAGCAGAGTATATTGTATGACACCAAAAGTCATATCCCACTTACTCTTCTGTCAGGTTTCTGAATATAGAATGCCTGGGAATATTGGACAAGGGTGGCTGAAACAGGTTACGGGCATTAAATAGTACCGACCTCATTAATATCTTGTTTATGCATTGATTATTGTTGGTCATGTGAGTTATATTTATTGGTAAAAGTACCATTATTTTAAACCTTTTTGATTGTCACATGGCATGTGTTATTCCATGATTTTGTTTTTTACCTCTTGAGAGAAACGGCAAAATAAAGTTAGCGTTAATACACTGAGTGTTGCAAAAGAGACTCTTTTCCATTGAATCTTACAAGACCCTCCCTGTGATTTTTACAACATATTTGGTAAAGTTGGGGGATACAAATATACACATGACCTGAGAGTTAGAGAAAATAAAGTACAGCAGAGTGACAGGGAGTCCTGTTATTTACCAAGGGTTTCAGTACGTTTACTGAGGATGGTATGTGAATGTGTCCTTCAGGAGGGTGAGAAATAAGTCTATTAATGCTACGTATAAGAACACTGACTCAGGAGAGTCTCTCCATCCATCCACAACACCTTTTCCCTTTTGTGAACATGGGGTCAGGTGTGTTACTTCAATAGTGACAATCATCTAGAGCCAGTATTTGTACCCCCAGGTTGATACCCTACCGCGGTTGTTCTTCTGTACCATACACACACACACACACACACACACACACACACACACACACACACACACACACACACACGCACACCTATTGGCGATTTAGCATATTCACTCTGCCTACTGCATGTCTTTGGAATGTGGGAGAAAACCAGAGTGTTACGTTTTTTAAAATGTGTATGTGCATGTGACAGATATTAACAAGAAGTGCTGTCAGTATGTTATTCTCTATGAATATATATCCTTCTTTTAAAATCATTACCGAAGTGCATCTTTCTTCATATACTCTGTGAAGCTTGCCTTGCTGATCACATAATTATGATTATCCCTTAATTTCTATACAAATTATGAGGGTAGCAATCACAAAGAGACATCATTTTACTCATGATATTGAAGGTCATATGCTTTCAAACAATTCTGTAGTTAGAGGTTGTATGTTCAAACTCCTTAACCAGTGGGGACTGAATGAAGATAGGTCTGTGGGAAGAGACTGAGAATGGAGCACCTTACTTGTGGGAGGAAGAAATATAGTTGCTACTTTCCAAGTATTAGCATAAAATGTTGTTCAAATAGACATTTGATTTATGCCAGAGGTTCATTTAGGCAGGTGTAACATGCAAAAGGATTTGGGGTATAGACCATTAGCCTCAGTCCTTGGGGGTTTCTCAGCATTTAGTTTTCCCAGCTTATGAAAGTCTTCCTTAATGAGAAGGTGTGGAAAAACAAATTCATATGAGCCATTAATGATATTGTGATGTGTTCCAGGAAATCAGAAGTCCTTCACTTTCATGGAAACGTAGTTTGCTTAGGTAAAAAAAAGCAATGAGGACAACTTTGAGAATTTTCCTTAGATAATGCACAGCCTGGAATTTACTAAATGTGGCTCTTTACTTATGGGGTGCTCCTGGGGCTTCTAGAATTTAAAATCTGTCTTCTACGGATACTATAACAAGGGAAACAAGATTTTACACTACCTTATGAGTGATTTAGCTTTCAGACAGTTTTAGCAATGGATAGATTGTTTTACATTGGTCAGTCCCTGTTTCCTTATTTAAATGTATTACACAATCCAAGAAGTTGTATAGAGAAAACTCTGCCTTTCTGTACCAAAGAGAATACTCATATAAGCAAGCTCTACAATCAAGGGGAAAATGTGCCACATACTTACACGTGTTCTCATACTCCTCACCTCAAGAGGGCATTCAAACAGTTTAGCAAAGAAGTATCAGTCAAAAAACACAGTTAATTACGAACTCAAAATGGCAACTGGCAGTAAAAGCAATCACAAATCCTTCCTTAATGTTAAGAAGCAACACCAGTCCTTGATCAGTATTGGTACACAGTAGTACCACTGAGTCTAACCTCAAAGAAACAGATAACATCCTAATCAAGAAATTTACAGCAAACTGCATCTCACCACCATCATAAATTGTATTTACTTATTTATGTTATTTTATTTTACATTTGTTGACTGGGGAAGTCCAACTGAGCACAAAGATCCTGGAAGAAAAGCTCCAAAATACAAAAGCATCAATAATTGAAATCAAATACATTTATAAGATACGATTCAGATGTACAATCAGTATAATATCAAACATTTAAGTTTATCATTTAATACATGTAAAGGTAAAAAATCAGAAACAGTTATGACTGTCCATTAGAAATAGATTTTTGAAAAAAAAAGTATCAGTCGTGACAAATGGTGGGTTATTAATCATACAGTTGGAAATTCTTTGAGAAGTTAAACTACTAAGTACACAGAAAAAGGTTGGTGGGATAGTATTTTGAAATGTTTAGTCAGGTTTTAATTGGTTGGAAATATACAAAGAAATGAGAAAGGACAGAAGTGAGTATCAGAGGTTAAGCCGTGGTCTTTTCCTGAAAAAATGATTTAGAGTAGTAGAGGGGTTGGAGATTTAAGTAAGAGGGAGACATGGAGTTACGTATAGATATATAAGTGGAGAAGGAGGTGGTGTATGATTGGGGTAGATGCTTGCTGATTCCTCAGTTCCTGACCTTCCAAGATCACTGCAGAACAAGTCCTGGCAGCCCTTTCTAAAAAAAAAAAAGAAAATCCACATCTCCTGATCCTGAAAAATTACCAAGAAACTTAATAACTAGGGCCAGGTATAGCTTTTAGAATCTCTGTTAAACCTTGCCACAAGTTATACCCCTAAAGCCTGGAAAATAGCTGTCATGATACCCCTACATAAGAGAGGCCAACCCACCACCTCTATTAGACTTATCAAATTTACGAGACTTGTTTTATAATGCCATGGAATGCATCATTCCTGACCTCATAAATATAGACATTGATAATCTTTTAGTCCTGCAGACATACCAGTTTGGCTTTGTCTTATGTAAGGCCTGTCTTCTTAACATTATAAAGTTCTTCAAAAGGAACAGCAGAATATCTTAATGGTAGTTATGCAGCTTTCTTGGAACTGGCCAAGATATTCAGTTATCCGCTTTGCAGGATTTGTTGACAAACTGGTGAACCTAAACATCAATCAATATGTAATAAGGCAGATGGAAAATTGGTTGTCAGGCAGAACATGTGTTAACAGAGCTCCAGGCACTACCTCATCCAGTAGAAGTATCACAAGTGGATTTCCTCAAGGCATGTTGCTGGACCCTCTTCTATTTTATATTTATTTCTCTGATCTACAAGGCAATATCCCAGGTCTCTGATTAATGAAATTCACTGACACAATAAACTGCCCTGTTATTCAAACACCTGTTGATGTGAAGTTGTTCCAAGATGGAGCAGACTATACAAATAAGCAGTGCAATGATAATAGCCACAAACTAAACACCAACAAGCACAGTATAGTTCACTTTCATAAAATAAATATTTCCTCATCGTCCGGACTGTATCCAGGACAAGGCAACCTAGGCAGCTGCTTTGGGCCCAGTGCTGGCTTGGGGGCCCAGCCATGGACTTTTAAAAAGTCTATTTGTTTGTTATAGCCTGAATAAGTCCATTAGTTACAGCTGCTAAAAAAGTACAATTGTGGTTCAAAGGTCTGCTCAGCATTACTCTTTCACCTACTTATATAGTTAGCTCCAGTCTGGATCCCATTGGCAAATGTTTTCAGCCAGTAAGACTGAAGCTAAGATGCAGACTTCCAAAAATGTAGTGTGCATGCTGATTTGAAAGTATGGTAAGCAAATGGGAGATGCAGCAAATTCATATTAACTTAAGCAAGCATTGTTTGATTTTTTAAGACTGGACCTTGAGCAAGCATTGTTTGTTGAAGGAACACACCAAGCAGAAAGGACACAGAAACTTTGAAGCACAAAACAATCCCAGGTAGAAGCCCTATGATGCAGGTGTGTGTGTGTGTGTGTGTGTGTGTGTGTGTGTGTGTGTGTGTGTGTGTGTGTGTGTGTGTGTGTGTGTGTGTGTGTGTGTGTGTGTGGGTGTGTGTGTATGGGTGTGTGTGTGTGTGTATGGGTGTGTGTGTGTGTGAGTGTGAGTGTGTGTGTGTGTGTGTGTGTGTGTGTGTGATGCCCCAGTTAGAGGAGCTGTGTAGTTAAGTGGCTCACTTAGAGTCACACAGACCATATGCAAGCAAGAACCTTAATGTTCCACATCAACTGCTGGGCCTCCATTAATTACGGCTTCATTTTTCCTTTTTATTAAATCACTGAGTTTGATATTAATATTTTAACTATGAATACATTTTTAGTTTTGCTTGTTTTTGCAGGCACATAAGCATGAAATGCAGTGTGTATGGGCTACAACAGTTTGTCTAGCACTTAGTGTAGATGAGTAGGGCTATAAGCTATTAAAGAGCTGCTTCCTGTAGCCCATGGTTTGACTCCCCAGCCTTCTTTTTTTATGTGACTCTGCCAATTCACTTCATCAAACAGTATTCCTGGGCTACTCATGAAAATGAAGACCTGGGTCCAGTGGGCTGACTTAGGCTGTTAGCAAATGCGTTTGTCTTTTGGATTCCTGCACCCTTCATATTGATGATAATTAGTATGAATCTCAGCACGTCTCTTGTTGTTTAATGGGTTGCCAAATGCATGTTTACTAAATGTGAATTTCAAGGAAAGAAAAGTTTACTGTTTGTCATGCTAAGCCTGTTTCAATATGAGAGTGTCTTGTTTAAGAAATGTTTGTCAGTATTTTTTTGTAAAATCTGAAATAAAAGTTTAAATGAAAACCAAATGACTATGATAATTGTAAAAGTAAAGAAGGAAATAATATATACATTAACAGATTTGAACAGTGTTTATGGTAAATGAGAGAGACAGTGAAATAATGGGATATTGGTGTAGCTGCAGGGGTGGCTTAATTATCCTGCACAGGTACCCGTTTGTCCATAATTTGGCTCTCTTGACTCTGGAACTGTATGCTGCATGAAATACAGCATTACTTGCCATTCAGGTGGGTCAGACCTGTATTGAGTGATCTCAGATGGGATAATAATTTTTGATAGCAGAGAAGATATAGGATGTCAGATGTGAGATGTAGGTGTCCTGCAACATGTAAGGCCCCCCCCCCACCAAAAAAAATTGTATGGAGTAATATTTCTGTTTTTTGTAAGACTTGTGGGTTGAACAAAAGCTGCTGCAACATTTATATTGTCTTTAATTGTTGTACTTTATTCATTGCACTAAATGAATGAAGGAATCATTAATTGGCCTAGGTTGTGTAATATAGTCTAAACATGATGCATTTTAGCAATATATTTTGCAGTACCTCCTTTACAGCCTCCAGCAACTGCAGAGGGGTTGATATTTGTCAGGCCATACCTGGATTCTGGTTTCACTCCCATGCTGTCAGGCTATACAGTCTGCATTATAGGGAGTGATGATCAGAACCATATTCAGCATCCATTATGTAGTAATTTTCACATATTACTGTGATACAGTCTTCTCTACAATGTCAGACTGTAAAGGAATTTAGCATTTAGTTAAAAACAGTTACTCTGGCAGTTAACACAGAGGATTAAAGCTCTGACTTGTTATTGAGTGGCTTCCTGAAGCAAGTTTGCAGGGTTTGAATACTTCCACCTTCTTTTACCTGCTGTGTGACATTGAGCAAGTCACTTAGCCACATAATGCTTTGGAGCAATTGGGGGTCTGGGCTAGGCTCCTTAGTGGTCTCCCAGACTATGTGCTTAGTAACTATAAACTTCTTTTCATTGTTTGCCATGCATTCCCTATTGCATAGCTGATCCAGTTCAGGAAATGTTATGGAAATATCACCAGCACACTATTTTTTAATATATTGTTCCTTCGGCTTTTCCCGGTTAGGGGTCACCACAGCGGAATTCCGGTCCGCTAATGATTGGCAGTAGATTTTCACAGTGCCAAGGTGCCAGCTCGACGCCCAACCTTCAACAAAAGCACTCCCATTCATGCATGTCTTTCGAATGACACTTGACCATGGGGAGGACATGCAGACTCCACACAGAAGGCGCTCCAGCCGAGAATCGAACAGGAGAACCTCTTGCTGTGATGACTATTCTTTATTCTTTAAGGGCAGTAGGCAATGCATTGTAGATGAATCACTGAAATACAAAGTTGTTTGCCAGTAGCAACCTCTACATTAGTAATAGGTCTCTTTAATGTGGGATTATTCAGCTGACTTTTACCTCTACAGAGATTATGTATACTGACTTAGCATATGTTACTAGATGGTTAATATTTCTTATGTTGTCATAAATACTCTTCTGTTTAAACTGTGATACACATGGCTGGATCTTATGGTATGATGCTAGTGATTTGTATACAGTTTCATATATTTCATCCAAAGCTACTATATAAAGTACATGCAATTTATTTTTTTATAACAATAAGAAGTGTAAGCTGCCAACAAAGTGGCTGTAGCTGCTAGTGGGGGTGGGGGACTTTCTGTGGATGAAAGTATCTCTTCTCATCTGCTCATTTTTAAACCATCTTTAATCTGGCTTTACAGTAATAGTATCATGCACTATCTTAAGTTAAGTTGGAATACTTTGGCTACTGCGTTTTTATGTAAAACACTTCTGAAATATGTGACTTTGATCATTATTATTATTTGTTGACACAGACATCTGAGAAGGATACAGTCAACAACTTAGCTATAATTTCTGGGTTTGGGAGATGTCTGTGGATAAAAATGACTGACCCTGCTGAGATGGTAGTTAAAAAGTCATTAGTCTGTCTTCGCAGGACCAGTATGCATATGTGTTAAGCAAATTGAATACTTTACTGTGGCTATTTTTGTGACAATCAGGCATGTGCTGTATACACAGTTGATAAAGTGATGGTAATTGTTGATATGGATATTGATGAATTATGATGGCAGCAGTATGAGTGGCCTTTCATGCTTGAAATGTTTTGACATGGCTACCATTATTGGTTCACACATTTTGTTTCACTACTTACTGGAAAAAATGTTTAAAACAATGCATGTAAAATGCACTCTAATACGTGTTGCTGTATTAAACAAATATAATGTAAAACAATAGTGAGGAAGGTTAATGAAAGAATACATGTATTTATGCATGGTCTTAAAAATGTGTGCAGGAGGCTCATAGTTTAAAAACAACCCTGGGCCCAAGGTGCACTTAATCTGCCACTAACCAGATGCATTTCTAATGGATGTGAGTTTCAATGCATTTTATTTTTTTAACCTTTTTCTTCCATTTTAGATGTAGATAAAGTAGAAAAAGAAAATACAATATTTAAAATTCCAAATTCAACCAACAAATAAAACAATTAAAGTTATTTACAAAGTCCATAACAAATATTGATATCAAACAATAACATTTTTCTAATAAGTCTTTAAGTTTTTGCCAATATATTTTCTTATGAGTGACATTCTTAGTTCTGTTATATATAGTTTGTAGTTCTTTGTTACAAACACTTTTTGCTAGAAAAACAAAATATGAAAAAGAGAGAACATTTTTATTTTCCATTCATTGTAATTACTTGTCTGGCAATAGCCAGAATAGACCAAAAGAACATTAAATAGAATTAAAGTATTTGTTATATTACAATTGTCTGACCATAAGGCTTTAGTAAAAGTTTTTAAATTTTTGCAAAATATGACAGCCATTTGACGTTCTAAAATCATGTGTTTTCAATCTGCCACTAATTGGCTATTACATTTCCAGCATCTTAAATTTTTGTTTTTACTAAAACGGGTTACTTTATATGATGTTAAAAAGCTTCTATGTAAAAATTTCCAACTAAAGATTCTCCGATAATTAGATGAATTATATGGAATTACTTGCAGATTTTAAATATAATTTTTATTAAACTTCTGAAAATACTTTTTATTTCTGTAGAATATATCCAGTGAGACACGTCAAAGGCCATATACTCAGATCTTAATATTCTGTAAATTATTGATAGGTATGATTTATTTTTATAAACTTCATTCGCTATTGATCTGAAAGAAAAATTCTAATATTTTAGGAATGGTTTAGTATATCAATGCATTTCAATGACAGTGAGTTTCAAGGCAAGAGAAGTTTACTGTTGCTCATGTTAAGTCTGTTTTCTATGTGTGAGACCATAAGTGTTTGTGCTATAACATTTTAAATGAAAGTTTGAAAATAAATCCAAATATCTAATCATTGTAAAAGTAAAGAAGAAAACAGTATGCATACTGACAGATCTGAACATTGTTTATGGTAAATGGGGAGAGACAGCCAAGTAATGGGTCATAAGAATGGCTGTGGAGGGAATGGCTTGGTACATTACCCTGCCTAGAACCCCTTTTGACCATGATTCAACTCTGCTAGTCATACCACATAGCTCATATCCCCTTTAAGAATGACACTGTCATTAGAGATGTGGTTACATTATGGCAAATTAGCTATTTTTTAAATCATCATCATGTCTCCATTGTAGCTGAAAATCCTTCTCTCTGGTCCAGTTAATAACTAATAGTGTCTTGTCCAAAACCAAAGTCTTAGTTCCACTGCACTCATCTCTTGTTTGTTTCATTATTGAATAGTGTGCCCCTTTTAGTATTTATTTATTGAACTATATCACTCAACTTTATAGATCCCAGAGATTACTAGTGCAAAAAAAAAAAAAAGGTCACAGGCCTAAAATCCCTTAGTTATCCAGACTTAATAGCTGCCCTCTCTCTCTCTGTCTATCTCTCTCTCTCTGTATTCTGCTTCCTGCAGCTCCTCTGATGTGATCTATGCTTGGCCTTTCAGGTCATGAAAAATCCCACCCTCCTAAGACCTTAATTTTTAGCTACAAATTAACAGCAAAGATTATCACAATAGTTTGTTACTCCAGTCAGTATCTTCCCTATCTATGGAATAAACTAGTCCTGCAGATTAAGAAAAGTAGTAATCTAGCTGCATACATGATAAACCCAGACAATTGGATGGGTGCTTAGAAATTCTGCCCTTGCCAGCGCTTTCTGAACTTCCATGAGGCAGGACGTAAACATTGACACTGGGTGTTCTTGGCAAGGCTGATAATGGTCTGATGAATGATACCTATTGTCTACCTTTGAACCCCAAAATCCCTTAAAACGAGATGCTGTGTGTACCTCTAAAAGAATTGTTGAACTTTTCCAGGGCCCTTCTAACTTCAAAATTTAATAACGTATAAAAAAGTTAATAAAATATGATCCCTTTCCATAGTATGTCTCTCAGGTGACTAACTCATGTTTCCAGTATGACTTATGAGAGCTAAGTTGATTTATGGTTGGGAAATATCTAGCTGTCATAAGAATGAAAAGCAAGCCCATTAATGCTAGCTTTGAGAACACTGGTTAAACAGAGTGTTATTTATTAGAATTGTACACAAGAAAACAGTACCTAGTGACAGGAAGTGCTATCGAAATGTTTCCTCCATCACGTAGCCTGTGAAACTTGCCTTGCAGATCACAAAAATATTATTATTATGCATTACTGTCAATACACATATTATAAGGTTAACAGTTATTCTGCATCCCACAGGGAAGCCACATTATCCTTGATAAAGTTGGCCATGTGGTTGCAAGAAATCTTTTAGGTTTATGTGCATTTCTGGTCAAACACCTTAACCAGTGGGGCAGAATGGATATAGATCTTTAGGAAGGAAGTGACACTGAAGTGACACCCCAGCACTACCAGGTTATACCTCATACCATGCTTTTCGGCCCCAAAACTTGGACCGAACCACAAAAGGAGGGGGACTATCAATATTCGTCAAAGATACCCACACCTCCAGGTCGGTGGCACAGCATGGAGCATCAGAGACTATCCATGTGCAACTAACTGTGGGTAAAACTGCCTTCCAGTTTATAGCCTGCTACAGACCACCCTCCCAAACACAGGAACCCCACTCAGCCTTCCTGAGAATACTGGAAAATATGAAGGTCTCTCCAAACACCATTATATTGGGCGACTTCAACTACCCAAACATAGACTGGGAGCATTACTCTAGCTCCAACACCCTAGCCCAAAGGTTCCTAGAATTTATAAACTCAAATGCTATGGAACAACTTGTTACCACTCCCACAAGAGGGGAAAATATACTGGACCTGATCATCACCAACATGGGGACACTATGCTCCAGACCAGAAGTGTATCCCTCACTGGTAAGATCAGACCATAAACTAATCTCACTGGATATTCACATCCCGACCCCACCCCCTGCCCAGAAAACCACAGTGAAAAACTTCTCTAAAGCAAATTTCACACACCTCAAAACCGAGGCAAAATCCTTCAAAGCCCCAGGGCCTGTGGAAAATACGGCCCAGACCGCAGAATCCTTTATAAACGCATTCTATGAACACCTTCAGGAATGCATGGATCATGCAATCCCAAATAAAACCAAGACCCAATCCTCCAAAGGCAGACGTCCTGTCTGGTGGATCCCAGCCATAAACAAACTATACAATAGAAGGAGGAAGCTACTACATGATAGAGCAAAATCCCAAAAAGGAAAGGCATCTCTGATCAGTATTAGCAAAAAACTACGGGCACTCATAAAATCGTCTAAGGCCAGCTTTGAGAGAAAAATTGCACAGGACACTAAGGATAATCACAAGGCTTTCTTTAGTTATGTTAGGAACCTGGGTGGGAATTCCCAGATATGCTCAGAATTAGTCCAAAATGACAAAAAATACACCGAGCCCACAGACATTGCCAACATCCTAGCTGACAGGTTCAGTGCAACCCCCCCCCCCCCACCAAAAGGGCAAATATATATCCCAACAGAGTGCTGCCCACCTGACATCTCAGATGCTCAGGTAAGAGCCGCCCTCTCCAAAGCAAAAAACACAGCATCAATGGGACCAGATGGTGTCCCGGGCTGCGTCCTACATGAACTCCAAGAAGAGCTAAACCCAAACATAAAACTACTGTTCAATCTAGCCTTACTACAGGATATGTACCCAAAGAGTGGAGTACAGCAACAGTGGTCCCTCTCCACAAAAGTGGTGCCTCAACAGATCCTGGAAACTATCGCCCCATAAGCCTGACCAGCTTGGTCTGCAAAGCTATGGAAAGGATCATCATGGACCTCATAAATAAAGATATTGGGGACCTACAGACACTGGATCCTACCCAGTTTGGCTTTGTTAAGGGCAGATCCTGCCTCTTAAACCTGGTTGATTTCTTTGAAACAGTCACCAAGGCCATTGACGAGGGGAGGGTGGTCCACACAGCCTACCTGGACCTCGCAAAAGCCTTCAATACAATACCCCACTCAGGCATTATAGATAAGCTCACCAGCTTAAATATAAACCCCTATGTCACTAGATGGGTTGCAAACTGGCTCAAGGACAGAACCCACATGGTTAGAATTGCTGGAGCCATGTCAGACTCCAAACCAGTTACAAGTGGTGTCCCACAAGGCTCAGTCCTGGGACCTCTCTTGTTCGGTATATATTTCTCGGAGATACAGGCCAACACGGAAGGACTGTGGCTGACCAAGTTTGCAGATGACTGCAAACTGGGCGCCATAATCAACTCTCCAGCTGACACAAGCATCCTCCAAAAGGGCCTCATAGAAACAGACAACTGGTGCCAGAGCCATGGCCTCAAGCTAAATTCCAAAAAGTGTATAGTCATCCCCTTTGGCAAAAACAAAGTGCCCACAAATTACCACATGGGTGGTAATCCATTAAGTACAGAAGAAGTCATTAGGGACCTGGGGACCCAAGTTGATAGCAATCTCTCATTTGATAACCACGTGGCCAAAGTGGTTAGAAAAACATTTTATATAGCCCACCTAATCATGAAGGGATTCACATCTAGATCAGGGGAGGTCATCGTGCCTCTTTACTCATCCCTCATCAGGCCCATAATTGAGTACAATGCCCATTTTGGGATGTACCTTACCAGACACCTGCAGCAACTGGAAAGACCCCAAAAGTACCTCACCAAGAGGATCAAAGGGCTCAAACAGATGCCATATGCTGCCCGGTTAAAGAAACTCCAGCTCTACTCAGTGGCATACTGCCTGCTCAGAACCGATCTGTGCCTGACGTATAAAGCCATGTCCAACCCGGAATTAATGGACATGCTGCACCTCAGAAAATCCAAATCCCATTGAGCTACGCGCTCGAGAGACTTGAACCTCAGCACTGAAATAAATAGGACATGCTGGAGGGACAGATTCATAACCCAGAGGCTCCCTTCACTCTGGAATAAAATCCCAGTCCAGGTTAGGCAGAGTCCCACATTGACTCTCTTCAAAAGGAATCTTGATGAGTGGATGGGAGATCGTAGGTTTACCCTAGCTATCACTTCTGTGTCACTGTTAGACAGAGGCACAGTATACTAACCTCAAAAAAAAAGGCATAGCAAAATTAATTTAAAATGGGTGGTGAAAGCCAGACACACTCTGGCTAGGCTTATAAATGCCCTAGGCAGATAGCCTAGTATGAACCTATGAACCTATGAAAAGGCAGGAAATTAGCTGATTCCCAGAATTCAGGGATTTTTTTTTTTTTTTTTTTGCTTAAGTGGTTATATGTATGATACATGCTAGGTTCATCCAGACTAGGGTAAAGACAATCAAACTAGTTAGATTATAGAAGTCTTTCATGCAAGGGTAGATGATAAACCTAATTCCAATGAGCCATTAATTAATTTATTGATTTGTCTTTGTTGACCATGAAAGTTCAACTGGCCAGAACCCATTTTCAGGAGACGCCTGGGAGAAAACGTCTGTCAGAGAGCTAGAAAAGACATCATTAAGAAACACTCAGCTTCAAGTCTATTTACACTGGTTTTGTCAGCTGCTGGTATTACCGAGGGAGGTGAATCTGCTTTATTTTAGTGTGTCTTTCATTTAATCTTGTTTGGCCTTGCTTACAGTCTTAAAATTTCATTTGTTGAATATTAAGTGAGCTAGATTAAGCATGTTTCTTATTTTCTTCCCTGTGTGCTTTTACATCTCTTAGAGTGATATAGAATGATATTATTGTGGTTTTTCAGGTTGGTAGCAGTGATGTCAGTAAAATAATTAACCCCGCTCTGAGAAATCGGTGGGGTATTACACAAGAAATACTGTTAGTGTTAGCTGTCCCTACATAAGACATTCACAGGTCTTTAAGGTTTTTAAGTCTGTTATGGATAAATGCAGGTCAATAAAGCCAAATCCCACTACCTATGGACATGTAAGGGCATTCAGAACTGCCATATAGCTGAAACACCTATTGTCCTTAACGGTCATGGGCATTCAGAACTGCCATATACCTGAAACACCTATTGTCCTTAACGGTCATGGGCATTCAGAACTGCCATATAGCTGAAACACTTATTGTTCTTAAGGGGTCATTTGCATATATTCCATGTGCCTGTAATAAAAGAGGTTTAAGAAATCACACAGTGGAAACTCTAGCTTGGCTAGATTTTTCTTGTAGTTTTTACTGATTGGTTTGTCTGTGTGACCTTTTTGCTCATTGTTTTAGTATGTTATTTGGGATATTCTGCAGACACCCTAATGGTTATGGACATCATCTGGTACAACAACCCTGTGTTTCTAAAGGTTAGCCAAACAGTCCACTTGTGCTGTGCTGATGAGACTATAAGATGTCTGAAACATGCATGTCCATACCTAGTGGTGTCTGCAATGGACTTAAAAAGAAAAAGTCATGGGCATTCAGAACTGCTGTATAGCTGAAACACCTTTTGGTCTTAAGGGGCCATTTGCATATTTCCCTGTGCTTTTAATACAAGAGGTTTAAGGAATCATGCAGTGGAAACTGGTTCAGAAGAAAACTGAACTGCAGCTAATGTAGTGGTACTGTTTTCAGACTTGGGGAACTCTAACACTGGAGTTAAGACAGCAGCCTCCTGTTTTGTGTATGCGTTTGTATTTCAAATGTATTGAATTTTGGTTGTGGTGTTTGGTTTAAAGTTTAAATACATCAGCACAGTTGATTGTGCTATACCTATTTCTTTCATACATGGTTTTACAGTCTTTTTTACCAAACAACCTCTATCAGCACCATATTTTATACTGCTTTGTGCTATAAAGGGAAATAAAAGATCAAGAAAGTAATGACAGGTGATTCTTTCTGTATACAACCCTTGCAAAAAAAAAAAACTGAAAGTGACCATCTGTGTTCTCCCTTCTCCTACTCCTGCTATAGCAGCTGTATACGCACTGCTGGTTTCTCTGTTCAGTTATGTTCTTATCATGGATGCTGTTCACTTATTACTTTTAAACTTTAATATAATATTCTTTATTACCCTTCAATCTCCTTCCTTTCACCTTTTTGTTATCTTTCCATTCTTAAGATTTATATCGTAAGTACATGTAACAAACTGTTTTATCTAGATAACAAATTAGGGGGTGTATGTCATATTCAAAGAAAAATAACTAATAAATAAGTCATTTGCACCCAGCAAAACTTTATCTAGAGGCAAGTCATTTGTACCTTGGTATACTGATTGCAGAATACAGTGAAAAGTCCAAATCAAAACTTCTAGCAGAGGTCCATTCCTTCACTTCTCTGGAAAATGTTCCTCTGCCTTCCCTTCAGGGAACAGCCAAATAGTCTGACCTTCTTTTGATCATCAGTTTATAAACACCCTTCCATCTCACATTTTGTTGTCATGTCCCTGGTACTTACAAATTAGGCATGCAGCCTCCTTGCCTACTTCTCCCTGTTGCTGTTAAATTCTTGCCATTAGATACATAAAATACTTCAGGAATTGTCCCTGTTCTTCCCCCACCCCTCACTGTCATGTCAAAAAGACAGAAAAATACTCTTAAGGTGCTGTGCCAAACTGCTTCTTTATGCAGAACATAGCCTTCTGTAAAACAATAAGTAATAACCATTTCTACAACTTCATCTGGGGAAATGCTTTTCTCTGGTGTCAGAAAAGTAGCTAAAACTGAGGGAGTACTTTATGCAGATGATTTTGGAAATGGCAGCAGTATGGCTATGTGACTCATTTTTTGGTATGGGGCCTTAACAAATCCATTCAAGAAGACATATGTGAATGTGGATAAAGAGCTGTGCAAACAGCACAAATACTTCACAGGGTGCTGCAATTGTCATACAGAAGTAAAATTTTCCTAAGGGATATTACTGATCACACCCAAAACACATCCTGGTGTGATGAAAGGTTCCTTTAAGAAATTCCTCAACATTTGATTCTGAATATGTGTGTGTGTATGCATGTGTGTGTGTGTGTGTGTGTGTGTGTGTGTGTGTGTGTGTGTGTGTGTGTGTGTGTGTGTGTGTGTGTGTGTGTAGGTGTCCACCAGCTTAGTAATGGGTGCTAACCTTAACCCTAATGCAGCCCCTTCTCTCAACCCTAACCCTACACCTTACCTTAATAAAAACCTTCCTGAATAGTTATAAATTTTAAAGTCACAGTTATTGTTTAAAATGATGTTAGGCCCATTATTGAAGGGTTCAGGTCCATAATAAACCATTTGTAAGTCCAAATACTCAGTAGTTACTACCACCTCTGATTCCTCACAAGGTTGTTTGTCATTTGCTTCCATTCCTGGCTTTGACCATTGTTGTTCAGGTTCTTGTTATGTATTGCCTACGCTCACTAGGGCCTGCTCTAAAGAGATGGCATGGTTGCCACAATCATTGTTGTCGCCATGATGGGAGACATTGTAGCCTCATTAGAACTCTGCCCATTGGCTGTTACGGGTGCAGGGGCATGCCCTTGATTGTACTCTAGCCTATCCCTTTCCACCTTTTTACACTTCCGGCTCTCATCTCTTGTGAAACCCAGTCTGCTTTTTCCAAAGTCTTGTAAAACTGTCACCACTCTGGGCAAATGATTCACCTCTTATACTCTTTTCCAATTCAATCACCTCTTTGAATATCTTGTCCAATTCCTTATAATTATGTCTAATCATAGTTTGCATGAACTCAAAGCCCTGCCAGTCAAAGAGCTCAAGAAGTTCAGTATACATTGGGGAATCACTTGTTAACCCATTTGTATTTCCAGTGCCTCAATCCTTTGGGCACAAGTTCAAGTCTAATACATTCAGAGAAATATTCATTCTCAATCAATAATTCCCTGCATTTGATGACCTTATGTTCGAACTGCCCAGTAATTCACAAAAGGAGCTACTTTTAACAAGGGATGCATTCTGTCCCGGTGCTATTTTTAACCATTCAGCAATGTTAATAGACATAAAAACATTACCGTTGCTCAAACTACTGCCCCCTCTATTTCCATCTATAGTCTGTCCAAGAAAATGTCTCTGCAAAACCAGTGGTGTGGTTTGTCCGATGGAGTTATCACTCCCTGCCATGTTCATTGTACCCTCCAGTTGTGAAATTCTTCTACTCAATTGTCCCACCTGCTGAGGAAGTTGGTGGATGAATTGTAAACCAATTTTGGATCCATTTCCTCCTAGTTGGGCTGGTGGTGAAGTCCCACTGTTGCCACTCGAACTGGGTTGAGATGTAGACAGCATTACCAAGAACCAAGTACAGAACAAACTAAACACCAAACTTGGGTTCAAGAAGAACACAGAAGGATGCCAGAAATCAGTAAAATCTTTTAATCCACAGATTAAGCTTTCATCAGCTTATAGCCATAGACTTCCTCAGAATCCATTAATCAAACTAATTAAAACACTTATATATACTAAAAAACACACACCACCTGACCACACTCTTATATACATTTAAAGAAGCATACTACCCTTCACTTGTTGAAATACAATAAAAGCATATTAAGCACTAATATTAAATCAATTCCCCCAACAATATATTTTATTCCATTTACACAATATAAAACCTCAACTTTAATACACTGCTGATAGAACAGCTTTCATCTAGCTCAGGAGATAAATATGCCTGCACTAATGCTTACCTTAACCCAAAAATTCAATATCTTGCCATGGCCCACCTTGGGCTTTGCATAACTTGCTTAATGGCAAAAGTAAGTAATAACCATTTCTACAACTTCATCTGGGGAAATGCTTTTCTCTGGTGTCAGAAAAGTAGCTAAAACTGAGGGAGTACTTTATGCAGATGATTTTGGAAATGGCAGCAGTATGGCTATGTGACTCATTTTTTGGTATGGGGCCTTAACAAATCCATTCAAGAAGACATATGTGAATGTGGATAAAGAGCTGTGCAAACAGCACAAATACTTCACAGGGTGCTGCAATTGTCATACAGAAGTAAAATTTTCCTAAGGGATATTACTGATCACACCCAAAACACATCCTGGTGTGATGAAAGGTTCCTTTAAGAAATTCCTCAACATTTGATTCTGAATATGTGTGTGTGTATGCATGTGTGTGTGTGTGTGTGTGTGTGTGTGTGTGTGTGTGTGTGTGTGTGTGTGTGTGTGTGTGTGTGTGTGTGTGTGTAGGTGTCCACCAGCTTAGTAATGGGTGCTAACCTTAACCCTAATGCAGCCCCTTCTCTCAACCCTAACCCTACACCTTACCTTAATAAAAACCTTCCTGTAAAACTACCACTACACAAGACACACCCATACACACAAACACACACTAACAACACTGCATCTATCCCCTACCTAACTCTGACCTTAACCCTAAAATACACACACACGCACACACACACACACACACACACACACATGTGCGTGTGCACGCGCACACGCAAAAACCTATCCCCGATCCTGTCCCTGACTCTCACACACATAAATGTTCTCATCCCCTCCAGCCCCACTCACCTTTCTTGATGAAACCTTTTGACTGTTTGGCTATCCATTACTTCGATATTAAGCACCACCCCTTGCACTCAATCCAATGGATATTCAGTGAAATGATGGGAACTCATGCACACACACACATATATATTAAGTATAATTAATTTCTTCAAACTAAAGTTTCCACTTCATCATTTTTCTTGTTTATGACTTTTTTTGGCAAGTTTTCTGCCCAAAAGACAAGATAAAGTTTTTAATTTCTAAAAGGTTTCATCTAAGTGATTTATAGCACAACTGAGCTTCCTTCGGGCTTTATTGTCTGGCCGTTCTCTATTACAGCTTGTTCTCTGCACTTGTTGTGCCTTGTACCTTGTGTTTTAGTTGTGAGTTTTTGTTCGGCACATTGTCCTACTGGGATTATTTATAGCACAATTCTTATTATTAAAATTAGGAGAAAAACAATGATTTCTTTTTCATTCTTTAGACCTGACATACAATTCTCTTTTTAATAATTTCTGGAAAAAAGGTAAATAGTTATCCCTTTTTTGTTTTGACTAAATATTTCTGTTTTTCTAAAATGATTCTTAATATGTTTTCTATTTATGAGGATTCTTCTTTGTTTCTAACCCATGCTTCAAAGCATAAAGACTTAAGATAAGCTTTGTGTACATATATTTTCACCTCAGTTCTCTTCAGAACTCCACTCCCCTGCCTGTCATGCCTCCTGAACCTGGTAGATTTCTTTGTGACAGTTACTCAGGCTATAGATAAGGGAAAGGAGGTACACACGGCTTACCTTGACCTTGCTAAAGCATTTGACACCATTCCCCATTCGGGTATTATTGATAAACTCACTAGCCTGGGCATAAACCCTTACATCACAAGATGGATCGCAAACTGACTCTCAGACAGATCCCATAAAGTAAGAGTAGCGGGATCTATGTCCGAATCCAGACCAGTAATGAGTGGTGTGCCTCAGGGCTCTGTCCTGGGGCCCCTCCTGTTTGGCATATACTTCTCAGAAGTACAGGCAAGCACGGAAGGGCTGTGGCTGACTAAGTTTGTGGACGACTGCAAACTGGGTGCTATAATAGAGTCTCCGGCCGACATGAAGATCCTCCAGAAGGGCCTAAATGAGACTGATGCATGGTGTCAAAGCCATGGTCTCAAGCTAAATGCAAAAAAATGCGTATTTATCCCCTTTGGAAAAAACAGAGTACCCGCAAACTACAACATAGGAGGTAACCCCTGAAATCTGAAGAAGAAATAAGGGATCTAGGGACCCAAGTAGATAGCCAGCTTTCCTTTGATAACCATGTTGCCAAAGTGGTTAGAAAATCCTTCTATGTGACCCGTCTGATCATGAAAGGGTTCGCATCAAGATCTACGGATGTAATGGTGTCCCTCTACTCTTCCCTCATCAGACCCATTATTGAGTACAATGCACCAATTGGAATGTACCTGGCTAGACATCTCCAGCAGCTGGAGAGACCACAGAGGTACCTAACCAAGAGAATTACTGGCCTCAAACAGTTGCCCTATGCAGCACGATTGAAAAAACTAAGACTGTTCTCTGTTGCATACCGCTTTCTCAGAGGCGATCTCTGTCTAACGTACAGAGCCATGTCCAACCCAGAGTTGTTGAACATGCCCCATCTTAGCAAAACCAAATCTACTCGAGCTACATGCTCTAGGGATATAAACATCAACACAACAATGAATAAAACATGCTGGAGGGATAGATTCCCTTCACAAAGACTTCCTTTACTTTGGAACAGGGTCCCGATCTACATAAGACAGAGCCCCTCACTATCACTCTTCAAGAGGAACCTTGATGAGTGGATGAGTAACAGAAAGTTCACACCGGGGATCACACCAACAGCACTACTAGATAGGGGCCAGGGGTACTAGCTGCTAGTACAAGGATCTAGAGAACTACTAAAGGGGCGGTGAATACCGCACAACGTGGCTGGGCTAATATATGCCTTCGGGCAGATAGCTCAGTACCAACCTATGAACCTATATAAATGCTTTAACTTCATCCTACACATTTTATATATTCTCTGTAAAAATCTATCAAGCCTGAATGACATCTCCATACCTGTGATATTTTCTTGTTCTTTTCTTATCAGTAACATTCTTCTTTAATTTAAAAATATTATTGATGCACAAAAAAATAAAATTATAAACTTAAAATCTAAATAATCAAAATGTGGGGCCATAACACCATCATCACTTGCCTTATAAATACATTTATTAACAAACATAAAATCAGTTCTTGCCCTAGCATCCCCACATGTAAACTTGCCAAAATAAATAATTCCTTCAATAAACAAAAAGCAGGCCATTCTTTGCTTATTTTATTTTGTTTATTACTGTAATGTTAATACTTGTATATTATTTACATTAGCATCTTATTTTATTTTTACTTAATGACCGACTGTGTTTCCTAGCTTAACATTTGCTTATTTGAATTTAATCTGTTTTATAAAATACTTTTTCATAAAATAAAATATAAGATGGGTGTGAATTGCCGGTCTGTGTTAAATCATCGAACGCTTAAAAAAGCGAATGATGATTTATTGAGCCCATGTAACTGAAAGCTTACAATCTGGAACGCTTAGAACAGTGATTTTTTTCCAAGGGAAAAAAAATCACTGTTCCACCAAACAAAAACAAAAAAAAATTATAAAACATTACATAAAGTGTTGGGCTTCACCCCCCACACCCCTCTACTTAAATATACCAACACCGAGATCGCACTACAGTGACAAAAACGGCAAAGTAATGGAAGCAGCCAAGGGATTTATTTCCCAGGAAAAGAATTTGCGTATATGCTGTTTTGCTATTTTGCCTTTTCGTGCTTTCAAGTTCAATCAAGACGCGTTTGAAAGACTGCGTCTTCGATCATTTAATAGTAACCCTGAATTTCTCATATACCATTTACACTACAGCTGGGGATCTTCACTTATAAAAGGGTCCCTATAAACAGTGGTACAATGTCTCAACACATTTCTTACCGTACCTTGGATCTTAAAGGGGCATAATAAGCAAAGATTATCCTTCTTTTTTTGCTCTTTCATCCACAAATTGTAGAAAATATCCATACCTAATAAAACAAAGACAAAGCAAAGTTCTTGTTCTATCCACTTACCTTTTTCTGTGAAATTTTTAATGGTTTTAATATCATTTTTCGTGTTCAGCGACCTGGAACAGAATAAAAAAAATAATTAACTAGAGATATTTCTTAAGTGCCACAAAAGTAATTATTTCTAAAGTAGCAGGAAGTACTGTTGTCTGTTTTCAGCTAGATGTAATATGCATTGCCTGTCTTCTCAGGCTTGTGTAACCTAGACGTTTCCAGCAGCAGACTGGAACTCTTGATAGTGACTGGTGCTCAAGCAGCCCGGGGTAGGGATTTCATTCACATGGTGCGATGGGCTCATTTTTATTCTCCTTCCTCACCAGTGATCAGACATTTACTACGTAAGATTCTTTTAGGTTCATAAAATCAATAACTTTTTAATGAATGACTATAATACTGAGTCTGTAATGTAGAGGGCAACATATCAATTACTCGGTCAGCTGCTTGAAAGACCAAGATACAATAGATGTACCAATCAGCAAGGATCCCTAGATTTGACTGCTGCCCTTGTGAGTCCATGGCCAGATCTGCAGAAGATGGAAGACCAAGTTGCCAATAAACTATGAAGCTTCTGAACAAAAAGTAACAAAAGCAAAGGGTAACTTTGCTCAGTTGATTTTATTGTTATTTTGTATAGTAAATGTATACCCCTGGACACATGCTAATTATGTAGTGCTATTACACTATACATATACACTAGTGTACAGGCCTGTTTGATTAAATGATTTGTCTAACATGGAAGTCAAATGCAAAGAAATCAAGGATATAATTCACCACTGACTAATGGACATACTTTCTTGTTCTGAAATATATTCCTGCCCTACTTGACAGCTCCAATTTGTGAATCATTATTACTTAACAAGCATGCAAATACTTACATAAATTGATGATTTGTAGGAATGTTACAACACATGCATCTCAGTGTTGTTGCTGAACATTTTATTGGTGAAGCTTTGGTTATTTTATAAGTATTCCGCTGGGCAGAAGGTGTTGTCTCATTGATTCTTTTGGTATAGTAATTCTGTCTTGGAATATATTCTCTGTAACTGTAAAAAGATACAAGTTCAAATCAACAGGCTAGTTGCAACAGTTCTTTAATTAAAAATAAGCATGTGAGGAACAAACAGCTTATAACAAAGCAGTGACCACCTTCTCCATATTAAATCTTAGTACAGTCATTGCAGATATACCACACAACCTTAGCCTAAAATGCTAAACCACAGACTAAGACAAAGGAAAGTGTAGGATCTCTGTGACATAAAATTTTAAGAGTAAAGGTATACTGTGCCATGTTCACTTCAGGCCAAACATCCTGATCAACAACTATATGAAAGAGCAGTACTTTCCAGAACAGGAAAATAGGTAATCAGAGTGAGGGATAATAAGCCATGAAACACTGGCTACATCTCTCTAGTCTAAGGTAAGCATTAATAAGGGAGGCCATAATAAGATAAAAATTATAGCATCTGAAGTAGGAACTTCATTTGTCAGCAACCTTTGGGATATGGATCCGAGCCGGCAACTTTTACCACAGCATAGATCCGAGCTCCTAGCTCCTCCCTTTACCCATAATCCCCTGCCAACCCTGACTGACCTCAGATCTAGTTTGCCATGCTTCAAGCCTACAAGCTGGATTTCGAGCTCCTGGTAGTTCAGTGAATTTTGTGAGAAAAAACTTGATTTTTTTAGTACTTTCTCATGTGTGAGTGTGTAAGACTGTTCAGGTTCCCTCTTTTATATCTTTTTTGTAGAATTTTTTCCTCCCTACCCTCGCTGGTTCATAGTGTGTGTTTGTGGTGTGTGTAGGGGCCTAGTGAGTGTGTTTTCTGTACAACATGTCGGAGGCCCCTAAAGCCATCTTTTCAAAATGCACCGAGTGTGGCCATAAGCTTTCACCGGCGGATGGCCACACCCGGTGCATTAGGTGCCTTGGGGTTGAACACCTCTTTTTGGGATGCACGATTTGTGCAGCGTTCAACCCCAGGGCACTTAAGGACTGGACGTCGAAGCTGATCCTGGCGGGCCTTTTGCCCCCGTACTCGGCTCTGGCCTCCGGTTCTTCTGTGGCCGCTACCCAGCCCTCAGTGGTAGCCACCCCTGTCTCTCTCCCTCCGGTCGGGACTCAACCTCCCGTTTCTGCTCTGGAGGAGAGGGAGGCCGGAAAAACCAAAAGGAAGAAGAAGCACCATAAGCGGCGGGCCGAGGACTCTTCCTCGGCCCCGCCCGCCAAGGGGGCTTCTCCATTCAGGGTTTCTGGATCACCTCCTCCTCCTCGGCTCCGGTCCCCTTGTTTTTCACCGGGACCTGGGGAGGAGGTGACCCAGTCCCCATCAAGGTCATCGAGGTGACACTCTAGGTCTGCCTCGGTGGCCTCGTCGAGGTCCACCTTCAGTATGTCAGATGCAGACATCGACCAGATGATGAGGAGGTTCATCCAGGCCCAGCTGCAGATGGGAGTGCTCTTGCCTCCCCTCCCCTCCGGGGGGGAGCTCGATCCCATTTTTTGCTCCAATTGCTCCTTCTCTGTCTCACTTCCCGGGTTCGGAGCATTCAGAGCCGAGCCGCGTCGGATCCGGGGGTGGGTCAGAGCTGACAGTACTAGTTACTTCGACTCCGACTGGTCCCTCGAGTTTGTCGGATCCGACCTCTTGGAGCCGTACTCTGAGCTTCGGATCCGAGGGACTTTGTGTGACTTTGGCTCCATCTTCGTTGGAGCACATGGGTCCTTCAGATCCAAGGGTCTCGGCCCGGATCTGGTCCCCGCTTCGGATCCGAGTTGGGGCCGACTCTCGGAGCCTATCAAGAGTAGTTCCCCCTTGGCTTTCACGGTGGTGGAGAGGGCACTGTTGAGTGCATCCGGACCTCCGGTCCTGGCTTCAGCTCCCCCCTGCACTCCCTCTCAGGTGGTCCGGGCTCCCATCACCCGGCCTTCGGGACAGCCTGCTTCAGCGTCTCTGGGTGTTCCTTTGGAACATGATATTGCTGGTGAGTCTTCCTCGGACAGCCCACCCCCCGAGGAGGTCCCTCACAAAGCCAAGTGTAAGAGGAGGCACGTGGACTCACCTGAGTCCCTTACCGAAGATACGGACTTAGATGAAGGGGAAGGCTCCCCAAGGTCACCCCCCGAGGATGTCTCCTTTGGAGACATCATGGAAATGCTCAGGATTAGGGGAGGGTGGTCTGCCCCCAAGGCTTCCTCCGATGAGTCCATATTCCTTGAGGCATTCGAAACAGGGCCATCTACCTCTTGGGTGTCCCCTCCCCCCGACCCCCTGGTGGACCTTATTTACACCAGGGCTTGGAAGGAGCAGGACACTGTAGAGCCAGTCCCCAAGCACCCAGATAGAATCCTGAGTCCCCCTGGTGAAAGAACCCACTGGAGCAGAGGTCCCCCCGTGGATGCCATGTTGGTGGCGGCAGCCACCAAGAGAGAGCTGGCTCAGGAGAGCTCTGCGGTCCACCCGCCGAGTAAGGACTCTCGAGCGATGCACCGCCTGGGGAAGCGGGTCTTTAGTTCAGCAACCTTCTCCATGAGAGTGCTGAACTATATGGCACACGTCATCTGGATGCAGCGAGATCTCATAAAAGAATACGCTGCATCCCCCCCAGAGTCCATGTCGGAAGGAGACAAGCAACTGTACTCCTCCCGAATGTCTACTCTACATTCAGTTTCCAACACCTCTATGCGGCTCTTGTCACATGCCACTGAAGGAGCTGCTAGAGCTGACAGAGCCGGCCTGGTAATTAGGCGTCAGGCCTGGCTCCGACACTGTGACTTCTCGGAACCCTTTAAGGCGTCATTCACGAATGCCTCCTTTGATAGTTCTGCACTGTTTGGCAAAACCGTTCGTGATACTTTAGTCCAGAGCGAAAAATATGGGAAGATGTTGTCTGCCATCAGAGTCCACTTCTTTGCTCCCCAGAGGTCCTTTTCCAAGAACCAAAAGGGTCAGAAGAAGATGTGGTTCCAAAAATCGCATCAGTCCCAGTCTGCTCTGGACAACCAGTCCTCTCGTGGCAGAGGAGGACAGGGAGGACGCCACCCAAGAGGCAGAGGGGGTCCCAGAAATTTTGGGTCCAGAGAACCTTTCTCTGAGAGGCCCACGCAGAACCCCTGAGGGGTTGCTCGGCTGCTCCACTCTGGTGGCAGTCAGGGGGGGGGTGTCTTTCAAAGCACCTAGCAATGTGGGAGTCCATAACAACAGATCGCTGGGTGCTTCGCATCATATCCAGAGGTTACCAAATTCCTTTTATTGTAACCCCCAAAACCAAAAGCCTCTCCGATGTACCACTCAATCAAAGGGAGGCAGCTGCTACAGAAATTCAGCAGCTTTTGCAAAAAAGAGCCATCCAACCCGTCCCACCAAATCAGTTCGGATCGGGGTTTTACTCCAGGTTCTTTCTGGTGCCAAAAAAGACAGGGGACTTGAGATCCATTTTCGATCTCTCTCTCCTGAACCTGGCAGTACCCCAAGAAAAGTTCTGAATGGTCACCTTACAATCTATTCTCCCCTATTATGGGAGAATGACTGGATGTGCTCGATAGACCTCAAGGATGCGTACTACCACATTCTAGTGGACAGACACTCCAGGAGGTTCCTCCGCTTCCAGCTGGGAGCCAGTCACTTTCATTTCAGGGCCCTTCCCTTCAGTCTCACCTCAGCCCCCATGGTGTTCACCAAAGTCTTGGCGGCCATAGCAGCCCACCTGAGGCTTCAGGGAATTCAGGTCTTTCCGTACCTGGGCGACTGGCTCCTCATCGCCCCAACAAGGCATCTGCTCTGTTCAGGCAGGGATTATTTCCTCAACCTTGCTCCACGTCTAGGGTTGACTATCAACATGACCAAATCCTCTCTGGTCCCTACACAGGTAATAGATTTCATAGGGGCGAGATTGGATTCCAGAATAATGCTTGCCTTCCTGATTCCCGATCGGCTTCAGAACCTGAGGTTGCATGTCCAGGCCATTCTCAGACTTCCTGCTCCACCTGCAGAATTGATTCTGAGGGCTCTAGGGTCCATGGCGGCAGCTATTCCTCTACTGCCCCTAGCTTGCCTAAATATGAGGGTCCTGCAGTAGACCCTCCAAGTACAATGGTCCCTGTCTCGCAACCCCCTGTCCCATCCTATTCCCCTAAGCAGTGCTTGCAGAGGGTCGCTCATGTGGTGGCTCCAGTCCCCGAGTCTCCACACGGGACGACCATTCTCGATGCCTTCTCCCATAGCCACAGTGACCACAGACACCTCTCGCCTGGGGTGGGGGGGGCACTATTCAGGCAGAACGGTCCAAGGCATGTGGAATGACACAGAGACCTCTTTGCATTTCAATGTCCTAGAGATGAGGGCGGTGCTTTTGACGTTGCAGGCACTTCACAGCCTTCTTCCGATTGGGACGATTGCAGTACAGACTGACAACATGTCGGTTGTCTGGTACATCAACAAACAGGGGGGAACCAGGTCTTATCCTCTTTGTCGCAAGGCCATGAGAGTGTGGGAATGGGTGATTTCCACCAACTGCTTTCTTATTGCAATGCACATTCTGGGATGGTCCAGCATCCTAGCAGACAGGCTCAGTCATTCGATTCTGACTCCATACGAATGGTCTCTCAATCCTCTAGTAGCGAAACAAATATTTGCCCAATGGGGGCAACCCTGTTGCGATCTTTTTGCCTCTCCGTCAAATACCAAATGCAACAGTTACTTCACTCTAATCCCCCCTCAGGGGGAGTCCCCGAGAGACTCTCTAGTACATGCTTGGCCTCCCGGTCTCCTTTACGCTTACCCTCCATTGCCCATGATGCTGAAACTCTTACAGAAAGCCAGTCGGCTGGGGAGCAAAATGATCCTCATTGCCCCATTCTGGCCTCGTCAAACATGGTTCCTGTACCTGTGGTCTCACCTGATTCATCCACCATGGATTCTTGATCCACTCCCGGATCTCATTACTCACCCTCTGGGTCTTCTGGCCCCCAACCTGGTCAACCTCAAGCTGACTGCTTGGTTGCTCCAGTTCCACTCCTGATAAGGACTCTCGGAATTTCCTCACCAGTCAAAGCCATCCTAGTAGCAGCACATAAACCTTCCACCAGAAGAGTCTACCGAAGTAAGTGGAAACGTTTCTCCATCTGGGCGGAGCGCCATCACTTGGACCCTTTCACGGCACCTCTTACATCGGTTTTGGATTTCCTAACTACCCTTTTTCATCAAGGGGCTAGTTGCTCTACAGTCAAGGTACAACTAGCAGCGATTTCGCATTATCATGTAGGGCATGAGTCGGGCCCTCTAATTACTTCCAAGCTTTGTAAGGCTTTCTTCAAGGGTACCTTCCTTCTCAGACCTCCGGTCAGGGAGGTAGTACCCCCATGGGATTTGTCTTTGGTTCTCCAAGCCTTGACTAGCCCCCCTTTCGAGCCGGCGGCTACAGTTGATCTTAAATACCTCTCTTGGAAGATGGCCTTCTTGGTGGCCATTACTTCAGCTAAAAGGGTCTCTGAACTTCAGGCTCTATGTGTTAAACCGCCATATTTAGCCTTCCATCCAGATAGAGTTTACCTCAGGATCAATCCGTCCTTTCTGCCTAAGGTGTCTTCGGAAGCTAATATTAATCAATCTATTAATCTTCCCGTGTTCTTTCCCAATTACCAAAACAAAGGAGAGTACAAACTGCATTCCTTGGATGTGCACAGACACTTACGTTTTTATATTCATCGAACTGCTGGTCATAGGCAATCTGACCAGTTGTTTCTCTCCTTTGCCAAAACAAGTTTAGGCAAGTCAATTTCTAAGGTTACACTATCACAGTGGATAGCTAGTTGTATCCTCTTAGCGTATCAGAGTTCAGGAAGGCCTGCACCTCAGGGAGTCCGAGCTCCTTCTACTAGGGCCATCGCTACTTCGGTGGCTTTTAAATCTAGGGTACCCTTAGATGATATTTCTTCCGCAGCCACTTGGGCCTCATCTCATACCTTTATCAGCCATTACAAACTGGATGTTGTCTCCAGAGGTAGGGCATCCTTTGGCTCTGCAGTGCTCTGGAATGTTCTTCCATAAAGGCCACCCAAGATTCAGGTAGCTGGGGACTCTGTCCCAAAGGTTGCTGACAAATGAAGTTCCTACTTCAGATTAAGAAGTTATGTACTCACCATAACGTTCCATCTGAGTAGGTGTATTAATTTGTCTGCAACCACCCCCCCTCCTTCCCCCTGACCTATAGGATCTGTCTTGGATAAGCCCCTTCCGGGGCACAATAACAATGCTTATATCGGGCATACTTGATCTGAGGTCAGTCAGGGTTGGCAGGGGATTACGGGTAAAGGGAGGAGCTAGGAGCTCGGATATATGCTGTGGTAAAAGTTGCCGGCTCGGATCCGAGATCGGATCCGTATCCCAAAGGTTGCAGACAAATGAAGATACCTACTCAGATGGAACGTTATGGTGAGTACATAACTTCTTATTTGGAAAAATGGATTATAAGACATGTTCAAAAGATCATTATAGAACAAGTGAAATTAATAATTAATTACTTGTTCATAATTGTACCTTAATGATAAAGATACAGAAAATAATCTTAAAAAATACTAAATATCACCAAGTCCACTGGAGAGAGAGAGGGAGAGAGTGAGTGAGTGAGAGAGAGAGAGAGAGAATAGCATTTTGTCTGGTCACTTGTCCTGGGGAAGGGACAGGCCACTTGACTAGAGCTACAGCCCATAACAGAGGATTTGAACTTAAAACCTGATAAAGAATTTTGGGGAAATGCATCAGAAGATTGTCCTGTTTACAGAAAGGTCCATGCTGATGTCAGTGAATGCAGTACATGGGTATACGATTTTTGGCAGGGCATAAAAAATGTCCTTTACTGCTCTCTGGATAGTGCCACGGCATGTCACTTTGATCCAGTATCTGCCTGCTTCAAGGGATTCCAGAATTATCCTCCATTCAGAGTAGGATTTCAATGCTGAGGTAAACTGGTGGAGTGCTGGGTAGTCTTAGGTACAGAAATATTGCAAATGTTACACTGCAGTGGAGAAGAACAACATATTTAAAAATATTAAATACCACAAACTACATGTCCTTTCATTACTTTTCTGATAGTACAATATGCTTCACTAATTAAATCTTCCTGGCTGACTTAACATTACCATCCATCATTTTGTCAGGGAAAAATATGAGGTTATGGATGGAAGGGTGCATGTGGTTTGGGCTTCTATCAGCTGCAGCTTCATTAATCTCAAGTCTGACCATCATTCTATTTCACACAGCATCTTGCATTCCTCCAAATTTCACTTGCTTTGCATCTGTCTGATGGTCTGTCAAATAATGTGCAGCTATGGGGTTTCTTAACTCCTTTTTCTTGTTCTTTATTATTATTTTATTTGATTTTATTTCTTTTGCTATCATTATTTCATTTTATGTCTTAGAAGGACACCAGGCTACATATGCTACAAAAATATGGTGAGTATTATAAATTGCTTTATGCCACAGATCTTTCCATTCAATGCCAACTGTTTCCCTGCACATGTTAACAGGCAAACTGAGCAAATCCATGTTGGCAATGGCAATATTCTTTTAAGGAACCATTCTGTTCTAACAAAAGTAAGTTTTGCGAACACATCTTTAAACTGTTTACCTCTTTTATTTGAGAATTTCAAGATTAGTACAAGGTATTTCTCCTTTTAAATCAGCATCTAAAAGGTGAACATTTCACGGCTGCTACTCCATTCCTGAGATATACCTGTTTTTAATGTTTGTTTGGTAGTCATATAGAACTCATTAATTCCCATCTTTCTTAAGATCACCAATCATATGTAAGATGAAAGTCAGTATTAGAAGTTAAATGAGCTGATATCTATATTGTGATATTCCCTTGTCAAGGATTTAAAAATAGATTTAGTGTCATTGCTTATTTTACTTATATGTATTGTGAATAACATAAACTAATGACCGGTTTATAGTACTCCAAAGGGTATGCCTTCCCCTTATTAAATGGAGTGACAGTGACACCAGTAGGAAAACTGCATTCAACCAGAGGTTTGCTACAATGAAACTACATATTGAATAATCATCACAGATGGCCCTAGTAAACAATGTCTCAAAGTCTAGGAAAAGCAGAGGAGCACACAACTGCTGAATCTCATACCCTTCCCCTAGCATATAAAGGAGGAGAAAGAACAAATGAATGCAATCATTATCAATGTCTGGATATAGTACAGAGCTGAGGTCATTGACTCTAGACAGAACAAATCAATCCAGTCATTATCAAGGTCTGGATATAGTACAGAGCTGAGGTCATTGACTCTAAACAGAACAAATCAATCCAATCATTACCAATGTTGGGATATAGTACAGAGCTGAGGTCATTGACTCTAGACAGAACAAATGAATCCAATCATTATCAATGTCTGGATATAGTACAGAGCTGAGGTCATTGACTCTAGACAGAACAAATGAAGCCAATCATTATCAATGTCTGGATATAGTACAGAGCTGAGGTCATTGACTCTAGACAGAACAAATTAATCCAATCATTATCAATGTCTGGATATAGTACAGAGCTGAGGTCATTGACTCTAGACAGAACAAATGAATCCAATCATTATCAAGGTCTGGATATAGTACAGAGCTGAGGTCATTGACTCTAGACAGAACAAATCAATCCAATCATTATCAATGTCTGGATATAGTACAGAGCTGAAGTCATTGACTCTAGACAGAACAAATTAATCCAATCTTTATCAATGTATGGATATAGTACAAAGCTGAGGTAATTGATTCCAGACAGTTGAAACCTGCCACCCCTAACAGGCTTTTGACAAAAGTTATTTTAAAGTGGAGAGGGCTATACCATTTTTCTCCCATATCCAAGTAGCTGTGACCTCTGCAACCTTCCATCATAGCTTGCTGCCAAGCATTACTGACTTCAAGGGAAGGTATATTTTTCCAAGCGTGTTCAGTCTATCACACCTGACCTAATGGACTTCCATGAACTCAAGAATGACTGCAAAAACAAATATCCATAAACACTTACAGATTCCAAACACTGATGCTAGGTGTACCAAGACTGACATCTTCAAAAGGACATAAGCAAAATATATGTCATTTTATGAAGTATTTTTTTCAAAATATCACAAAAAGGAATGATGCTGAAAAGACAGAAAATACATAAATAAGGAATATATAAGGGAGCAGATATGCATCTGAAAAATATCAACTGGGAGGCTGTTACAATGTCAAGAAAAGATGCAGATGGTCACTAATCAGGAACATCTATTTTATTTATAAAATAAGAAAAATATACAAAGAATGATAGCCGAGGTTATTCTAAGAGAATTTTACAGGCATTGTTGAGAGCTGGTACTGCTGACATGGTATAAATAAATAAAACAGAGGGAAAAGTAATTATTTTCTTATATTACTTCAGCTGACTTTCTGTTCAAGCTTAATCATTTCCTTTAAGTGTCGTTTTATGCATTACTTGACCTAAGGAGGATTTGCCCAATGTCAAGCAATTTCCTTCCTTCATTTGTACCTGGTGATGTATATTGCCCTACTTTGGATGCAACATCACTCCTGGTGAGCAAGTGCAAAGCAAAGGAATTGCAGCAGGAGCTGGACACAAAAGAGGAGGTTGTGGAACCCAAAATGGTGGCATTAGTGGCCAAGACACCTCCCCAGAGGAGAAATGTTCCATGGAAACCACAGATAACCTGTCTGCAAGGTCTAGTCCCCTCTCTGTGTCAATGAAGTCCCACAAACTGCAGAAAGACAAAGTAAATGTATAGGGCTACATAGCATAAGCATGAAACTTGAGTGAAAGGCTAACACAGCAGTAAACCTAGTGATTAACCACTGTCTTTATACAACAGCATTCATAACAGTATAAAAAATTCAGTTTCTTTTAAATCATGTATTAGTTTTGGTCATTTCTCACTATCTGACATAGATGATTCCAGGTAGCTAGTGAGATTCTGGAGATGGTCCATCCACTTATGACTAGAACATTATAAGGGCCTTAGAACATTTAGGGCTGTTTGGCCTTCTAGCCTGGTAATCTTATTGAGTAGCATATGATTTCACAGTAATCTAAAGTGCAGGAGATTAAAAGGAAGTTATGATAATAATAAAATTGCTGCAGCATTTTTATTGCTAGACAGCAGTGTTCACAGAAAAAAGGGATAAAATGATGCATTTTGTTGGCTATGCACTGAAGAAAATTACAACTGTGACATGCATTAAAGGCTGCCACAAAGAAGGCATATTCCTAAGTATTACAAGGATTTTAATTCGAGCTTTCCTGGCATCATAATATAGGAGTTTGGAACCGGGGGTGGGGGGGGGCACTGCACTGATGAGGTGCCATCCATTGGCTGAAATGTTAAACCAATAACCTGTCAAGCAAAGCTACTTAGGCAAGTGTGTCTATAACACACGTACATTGAAGGGTCCTTTCATATCTGCAATGACTGAGACCAGTTTTTTTTTTGGAGCTGAATGTATACCAGAAGTTTTAAATAGATCTGAACAAGGAAGCCTTCCCTTTGTAGATATGGTGCTCAGTCAGCATACTTCTGAGGTGCCAATCACAGGCAAGGTTGATTCTAGACGATACATATGGATCTCATTTTCATTACACTGGTGAGGGGGCCAACAGGAACAGATATATGTTCTGGAGAGATGTTACTGTTCCTCTCAAAGTTTCTGTTCCTCAGTTAAGAGCATTTATTCATTTTTCTGGGGAAACTATTTATGACATTAGTTTACAATCTGAAGAAGCTCTTCATAATCTTGTAATTATTCTTGAAAAACACTCCATCTTGGTACCATGGTTGCATTTTCAAATGTAGTACTTGCATTTAAACAAGAGAGACTCTATCTCAGTGGAAGAAAAAATGTGAAAGAGATTGAGAAAATACTATGATCTATGGCAAATATTGTTGAAGATTAAAGATGCAAATGGGATTATGGACTAGGGATGGGAGGGATTAGTGGATTTATTTGTTAATGATGAACATTTACAATGTATTCCTTATCAGGTTTATGTTCACAGTAGTAGATTTATTATTAATTATGCAGATCAGCCTAAATATTGTTATTTTGTGTGGAAAATTAGGTATTTCCGCAGTAAATTCCCTGATTTGTACTATACAGATCATGGACATAATGGACATAATAATTACAATTTTGTTAAGCAATGTAGTAGATGTGGCAGTAATGCACATTTGGTATGGTAAACTGCCCTAGAGATAATGTATCTGATGTTCAGCCTGAGCAAGAAAATCATGATTTAGCTCCTTTGAAGGAAGACTTCCCTCAGCATTATTCTACTCAATGTGTGGTTGAGGAGGAGGACACTAAACAATCTATTTTAATCTCCTTTTAGGAGATCTCTAGTTCAACACTCTCAGATGACAATATTACCAAAAGTAAGATTGGAAAAGAAAACATTACAAAATGTTCTGATGTAGCAACTAAATTGGGGAATGAAAAAGAAAGCAAAAATCTAAAGGCAGATATAAAGACAAAACATGAAAATTGCTACACACATTGTAAATAGTTGAAGTAACCATGTCAAATAGTAGGGTATAGCTAGTTGGCTAAAGCAACTGAAATGTGATATTCATTTATTACAGGATATTATACATGTGCCTGTCATAGACCAGGTATGCTTAGAACACTACTTATGTAGTAGTAAAGGATATTAGCCCTTTAGACAGGATACTTGATTAGGTGTTGTCTCTTTTACCTTAAGCAATGAGATAAAAATATTACATGCTAATATTATTGAACCAGCTGAACTATTCATTTTGGATTTTAAAAATAAATGATATGAATGGAGAATTATTAATGTTTATGCATATATCATTCCTGGTAAAAGAAAACAAGTAGGGGAGTCATTGGATAAATAACTTAATATAAAGAATTTTATTATATGGGGTGATGACTTTAATTCAACATTTTGTATGGAGATGAAAATTAAAGGAAGGTGAAGGAGGGTATCGATATTCATAAATGCAGACATCTTTTTCAGATATTTTCATTAGTGTCAAGGGGATCATCAGAAATTTCTTATAGTAGAACTGAATACCAAACAAGAATTGATAATATATGTTTTTCTAATTCATTTTTTCTTGAGGGAGAAAGGAAACTTGTCAATTTTTTTTATATATATAATAAGCTCTATGGATATAGTTACTTACACAGAATTCCACAAAAGTTGATTTTCAACAAAGTTACACTTAGAAAATGGATTATTTTCCCATTATAATATGTAACCATACATGGATAGATTATGGAAAGATCATGCAGACATGTTTTTACATATGATTTTCCAACAGAATAGTGATTTTATTTAAAAATTAACCTACTGCATGAATATAAATGGAGATTATTTTGAAGTAAACGTCGTCATTTAGAAAAAAAATCTGACTTATTAGATTCTTATAATCAAACCATTTTGATGATAAAAGGTTTGATATACTTCATGAAATTCTGATTTACAGTAAACAAAAAATAGCATTATAGTTATAGCACGTAGAATATAAATATATTTGCCCAGAGTATCAAGTTTTCCCTATACAAAAAAAAAAAAAAAAAAAAAAAAAAACATGGTGATGGTTGAAATCTTGTCTTAGGATTTTAGGTTGATAACTAATCCATATTAGATATTGCAAGATCAGACTAAATTTACAAACTCATCTGACACAATGTTATTGGGATCTATAGTTAAGGAATGGTCTCGTCATCTGGATCAGGATTTGTTAGAGAAACCCTTTACAGTTTTAGAATTAAAAGTGGCTTTAAGAAGAGTTAAAATTAGGTCTTTCTCGTGTGAAGATCATTGGATGATTGACAGCTTTCTTTGTTAGTATTTGTGTACAATGAGTGGTGTATTCAAGGGATCACATGCAATTTACAATATGTGTGTGTGTATATATATATATATATATATATATATATGTATATATATATATATATATATATATATATATATACACACACACACACATATATATTTATATATATATATATATATATATATATATATATATATATATACATATTTTATATATATATATATATATATATATATATAGATGGGATCCGTCAATATGTTTGAAGTTTCACTACTTCGAACCCCACCTCACCAAGTCCATTTGTTTGAAGTAGTGAAACTTCGAACATTGACTTTGGCAGTCACACTATGGCGTGGAATGGGAATATTCCCTTTTCCCCACTGTAGTGCGATCTCAGAGTTGGTATATTTAAGTAGGGAGTGTGTGGGGGGTGCAGGGGGGCTTGCCCCCCTGCAAAAACATGTTTTAGTTTTTTTTTTTTTTTTTGGGTAGCCCGGGGAACTAGACTTCAGTGAAAGTACACTTTCATTTAAGTAGACTTTCGCTGAAGTGTAGGGTCTACTGCTCTATTTTGAAGAAGTGTATTTTTGATGTAAAGCAGTAGACCCATGTATATATATATATATATATATATACATATATATATATATATATATATATATATATATATATATATATATATATATATGGGTCATTGTTAATGCTTGCATGGAATGGTCATAAAAAGGAAAATTTTAATCTGTTGCATGGAATGGTCATAAAAAGGAAAATATGAATCTGTGGAGGCATATTTCCTTACTTAATTGTGATTATAAATTATCATCACATATGTTAGAAAGTATTTTAACAGTACAGTTGCAAAATGGCTTAACCAATGAATTGCAGGGCATTGTATGTAATTTAGGAACAAACTGACTTTTATACATGATGAAATGTTATTTTACAAGGCATTATTACAGAAAAGATTGTTGTTTATTATGTAGGCTGGATACTGAAAAAGTATTTGCTAATGTATGTAATGAATGTTCATCATATTCTACAGCATATGAGAAATGAAACTGAGATTCTAAGTACATCAATGAAATTTACACAGATTCAACTACCATTTAGTTTATATTTTTGCTATTATAAATTATATAAAAGTGAACCTGTTTGAATTTCCTTCAGCATTTCACCAGTAGTTGTGTATGCTGATAATATTTTATGTGCTGAATCAAATGAGAAATGCTCTCACATATTAGCAGTTATTCACACTATTCTGATGTATTTGCAATTTCCTGTTATTTACAAGAAAAGTTTAGGTTTTAGTATGGCGATAGTAGTGAGCAGATTTTCTTTTTCAAATGTGTCTTTCTCAATGATTGGTATAATTTTGGATGTATAGAAGTTGTTCATACACAATGGGAAGCATGTCTGTTTAAAATGGAAATAAAGGTAAAAACCTATGTCTTATGAAAACTGTTTACTTAAAACATATACTTACCCATTAGGTAGCTATCGTGCAAGCATTTTTAATTCCTCCACAACGGGAAATTAAGTCAATAGCCACCTTGTTTCTGGTATACGTATATTCTCATATGGGAAATAGATTAAAGCCGATTAAGGGAGTTATATTATACAGTGATATCCAAGAGGATGATTTAAATGTGATACATCATGTTCTGCTCTATTACGCTATTTTGACTACTCTTTTAAAAGTTTCTAATTTCTAGTTTCTATTTTTGCATCATTTTTTGAGATTGTGTTATGGTTTTCTTTTGGAAAGATGGAAAGAGGATAGGTGCAATAGAAATGTTAATTTCAAGATTCAAAAATGAGAAATCTTTCTAGAATATTATGTCAGTGGAAGCTTACAATGCAACACATTTCTTTACAATCCAGTCAATGTATAGTGGAAGTATTAAGTATTATGTACAAATTGTTATCAACCTGCTTTTGAAGTTTTGGATCAGGAAGTTTTCTAAGGTTTATATAGTACATTAATGTTGTGTTATAAATTAAAATTTTTTCAACATTTATTGGAGATTAGCACATAAAAATGCCAGTCAAAGCTTCTTTGTTGTACATATATGTGATGCGCTGGAAACAGCAGAGCATTATATGGAGTGTCATAGTCAGTGATTCTGGAACACTCCTACATAAATACGTAAAAGAATGGCTGTTTTTAAAGTTGATTTGCCTAGTGAGATAGTGGGTTATGCACCTGTGGTGCTTGATAGGGCTAAGTATGATTCAAAGATGTTGGAAATGTTGGCATATACTCATTTTTACAGAGCAGCTTCTTATACGAAAGTTAAAAAGCTTATTCCTTTATTGATTCTCAGATAGAGCAGTGGTTTTATTGTGGTTGTATAACTGAATCTATTAGGAAGTATTTAAGAGTTGTCAGCCCTAAAGTGAGTCATATTTTTAGCTTACCTAAAATTCATAAGAGCATAGTTAACCCCCTGTTTAGGCTGATAGTTACCGGTAATAAAGGCAAAACAGAAGCAATGGCAATTTTTGTTGACAAGCACCTGCAACAGAGTGTTGAACTGAGTAGCTCTTACATTAGAGATTACCTTTGATTTTAAAATCAAGACAGATAATTTAAGGGTACAAGGGATTTACTGCTCACTATAGACATCATATCATTATATACTGTAATACCAAAACAAAGTTATGGAAATGGTTAGAATGGAATTAATCAAGTCGAAGTTATACTCCAAGAATACTGTGAGCCTTCTTATGGAAATATTAGATATAATATTAAGCTATGATGTTTTCAAATTCAACAGCAAAATGTATTGCCAAATTAATGACGTGGCAATGGGGGCCACTATGGCTCCCAGTTATGCGAACATTTTTATGCATGGGCAGGAGAGTGACAACATTTTTGAGAGTATTTATGCCAATAACATTGTGTTATTTAAATATTTTATTGATGATGATGTGCTTTTAATTTGGAGAGGCGGTGTTGCGCTGTTAATTGAATTTTTAAGTTATGTCATAAACATTAGTTTTTTTTCTGAAATTCACTTCAGAATGTAGTCGTATCAGCATGAGCTATTTAGATGTTACAGTTCTAAAGGAAGGGGACAAATTAATTACTAAAATATATAAGAAGGATGTGCATAACTGTATATTTACACTATAGAAGTATGCACCCTAAAAAACTACAGCAAATATTGTCAAAGGGCAGTTAATGAGAATTAATATGTTAACAGAAAAGGATGATGATTTTTTTGAAGAGGGTGCTAGTTTATGCAGCAAGTTCATTAACAGAGGTTATTCTGAGAGTCTAGTCTCAGAAAGTTCACTGAAATGTGTAATATAAGGAAATCTGACAATATTGCAATCAAAAGGTCTAAGCAAGCAGATTTTGGGACTTCCATGCAAATTAGTTGTTGTTGTGTCTTACGGCTTTTCCCGGTTAGGGGTCGCCACAGCGGAACTCCGGTCCGCTAATGATTGGTAGTTGATTTTTACGTGCCGAGTTACCAGCCCTGACATACAGCCTTCAACGAAGGTACACCCATTCACGCATGTCTCCACACAGAAGACGCTCTAGCTGAGAATCGAACCGGACAGCGTCTTAGTAATAATAATAATAATAATATGACTTTTTGTGATAAACTTAATTAAAACTCTCTTTTCAATAAATGCCATAAGATCTTTTGCATCCACTTTAAGAGCCACCTCCAACTTGGGCAGATGGAGCTTTGGTTTAACATCTCATCTGAAGGATACAATACTTGGTACTGCAGCACCCCCCTTAAACTGCACTGCCAATACTGGAAAATTAATCCAACTACTTGGTGTGGGAAAGAACTAGCAGACTTCTGCACTGAAGGTAAGTACTATCGATTGAGCTACTTGTTAAGTATGTGAGAGGCAGTGGGTCATTCTTGGTTTCTCTCTCTCTCTCTCTCTCTCTCTGTCTCTGTCTCTCTCTCTCTGTCTCACCAGTGCAACACATCACAAGTAACTGTACAATAACCAGTGATAGCTGCACAACCACAGATGTCGCAGGTGTTCAGTCCTCTGACTCTTCCTAGAGGAACCATAGAATTTCTTCTGCAAGTCTACATTTCCTTGTTTACAACTGGATTTCTTTACTTCCAAGATGAGGCTTAGGGTTTTTCTTTTTTCTGTCTGGGTCATATTTACATACATTTTTATTTGGTAACCTTGAAATGAATTCCACAGGTCTCTATACCATCCTGGAGTATATGCAATAAAATAACAAGAGTTCCATTTGGTAAAGCATCACATGGAAACTTGATAAGCAAAGTGGGTAAACACTATTCAGCTCTGCCCACTGGGCATGTAGAAGAGAAGTCAAATGCATCCCTAAAATTGTGCAGTATCTGAGGTTAAGCTGCAGTGTAATACTGGCGTGTTGGTTATCACAGTAGTATAGCCACAGCGTCTGAGATTAAGCTGCAGTGTAATGCTGGCATGCTGGTTATCACAGTAGTATAGCCACAGTAGCTGAGGTTAAGCTGCAGTGTAATACTGGCATGTTGGTTATCACAGTAGTATAGCCACAATATCTGAGGTTAAGCTGCACTGTAATACTGGCATGTTGGTTATCACAGTAGTATAGCCACAGTATCTGTGGTTAAGCTGCAGTGTAATATTGGCATGTTGGTTATCACAGTAGTATAGCCACAGTATCTGAGGTTAAGGAGCAGTATAATACTGATATGTTGCTTATTACAGTAGTATATCACAGTATCTGAGGTTAAGCTGCAGTGTAATACTGGCATGTTGGTTATCACAGTAGTATACCACAGTATCTGAGGTTAAGCTGCAGTGCAATACTGGCATGTTGGTTACTACAGTAGTATAGCCACAGTATATGTAGTTAAGCTGCAGTGTAATACTGGCATGTTGGTTATCACAGTAGTATAGCCACAGTAGTTGAGGTTAAGCTGCAGTACAATACTGGCATGTTAGTTATTCCAGTAGTATAGCCACAGTATCTGAGGTTAAGCTGGAGTATAATACTAGAATGTTGGTTATTACAGTAGTATAACCACAGTATCTGAGTTTAAGCCGCAGAGTAATACTGGCATGTTGCTTATCACAGTAGTATAGCCACAGTATCTGAGTTTAAGCTGCAGTGTAATACTGGCATGTTGCTTATCATAGTAATATAGCCACAGTTGCAGTGAATGGCCTCCACACCTTCAGCATCACAAGTAGCATAGAGATGCACAGATTTTCAACAGGGGCTTCTTCATCTTAGTAACATCTTTCCTGACATGTATGCACTCCCTAGTAAAGAAGATAGTGCTCTATGTTAAGTTACTCCTCAGAGCTATAAGGGCTGCTGTAATCTGCAGTATGAAATAACTGCACTTTTAAACCAAGATATCATTCTGTGTTGCTACTACCTCTGTTTTACAGGGTTGCACCTGAAAACAGGTGCAGATGCATAACAGATGTACCCAATCAAATATTAGAATAAAATCTGGAATTCATTAGAAACCTTTTTCTCTCTGGTGAACAGCTAACTAAAGTGTGCATAATTTTTTTTTTTTTGGGGGGGGGGGGGGAGTGGGAGATAAATCTACATGGACCTAGGATATTATAATGATATTTTTAACACATTGTTTGATTTTTATTATTTATTTTTATGTATTCATTTATTTATTTGACATTTGTTGACCAGGAATGTCTGACTGAGCTTGCGCCCTTTTTCAGCAGAGGCACAGGGAGAAAAGCTCCACAAAGTATTACATACACCATAAAAATGTTTACAAACAGTACAATATACATTAGGTAATATAAAGATGCATTATAATGCTTGGATTCCCACGTGTAGCGTGAGAGTTTAAAATGTGTTATTTACAAATAAAGCAATAAAACAATATGTTATAGTCATTCATATATCTCCAGTACATAAGGAATTCACCATTCAGAGGCAAGTAATGACAATTAACTTTTTAATTTAAGAGTACAAACAGTACTGTATATCAAATCTTAGTTCTTACAGGCAACAGCATATACATCAGTAATCAGAAGCAGAGGGGAAGTTGACAGAGACAGCAGGTGATAGAAAAAGGTTAAATTTCAAGAGAAAAAAGGGGGGTGGCTGAGGGTAAAAGAGGGAAAATTAGAGATTTTTTTAAGTAATAAATAAGAGAGGAGAGTAGTAGTAGTTAGAATCAAGTGAAACCTGAGAAAATGGAGTAAGCGAAGTGGGAGAAGAAGGGAAGGAGGTAAATATGAGTAGTGGATACATTTAGAGACAAAGGTATTAGGAATTCAAGTTCTGTCGATAGAATTAAGTATAAATTGAGAAGGGGCTGCATGCAAAGGGGGTCAGGTGATTATGCAGATATTCAGAAAAATATTAGCAAGGAGGAAGTAAGGACAGCTATGAAGAGAATGAAGAATGGAAAGGCTGTTGGCCCAGATGACATACCAGTGGAGGCATGGAGGTGCTTAGGAGAAATGGCAGTGGAGTTATTAACTAGATTGTTTAATGAAATCTTGGAAAGTCAGAGGATGCCTGAGGAGTGGAGAAAAAATGATCTGATATTGTTAATCCTCGTTCATTCCTTATGTGTGGGTATTGGTTCCGACCTCGGAACTGAGCTGGCCATCTTCCAAGCTCGCGTCAGCTACAAACTCTCGAGCTAAAACTCTTACCCAGAATTCCCCTCTCCCTGTTACCCCAGATTTCGTTTGCCACGTCACCATTCAGTCGTGTCAAGCTACTTCTCTTGAGCTAAGTACAATATTTGTTGTCATTTTAGTTTAAAACAACTTTTTCTCTCAGAAAAGTTTCTAAATTGTTTTCTCTTACCTTATCAGATTTAGCAACTATCTCTTCTTAAAATTTTTCAAACTTTTTACCACGAGGTATTTTCTTCTATACCATCATTGGTAGACCCCTTTTTCTTCATTACCTTCGGGTATTTCTTGTACCATTGCTGGTATTCTTTCTGATTTCATTCTTTTCTATCATGAATAAAAAAGGTAGTCCAAGATTTAAGAGATGTTCAGATTGTGAACATAAATTACCTACTTCAGATGCACATTCTCTGTGTGTCTATTGTTTGGGTGTGCCTCATTTATCAGTTGATCCGCCTTGTGGAATTTGTAAGAACTTCTCTAACAGGATGTTGACTGAGAGGAAAAATAAATTGTTACTGAAGGGGCTACTCAAATCTTTTTCAGAGGCTATTTCTTGGTCGGAGGCTTCAACCCCTCCAAGATCCCATAAGAAAAAGACTGATGATCTTTCAAAGGCCAAATCTCTTCCTTCGTCCCTGGCTGGGGACTCCCATCAACTGAGACCTAAGAAGGCTAAGCTTTCTACTTCGGATCTGACTCTTTTAGCTCCAGCGCTTTCAGTGCCTAGACCCTCGGCACCAAGGCCATTGACGCCATCTGTGACTTCGGCACAGACTAGCGTGCCCTTTACCGTATCGGTACCAAGGGGCTCCTCGGTTCAGACCTCTCTACCGGCACCGAATATCCTGTCGGCGCAGACCATAACCACATTGGCTCCGATTCCTTGCCCAGAACCGACAACTCAGTTACTGACACCGATTTTTTCGGTCCCAGCCTCGGCACCAACAACCACGTCAACACCGACCTTACTGTTGGTGCAGACCATGACTTCGGCAATGATGATTTCCTCAGTGCAAACTCCTGTAGTACAGTCTCTTACAGCACCATTGTTTTCAGTGCAGACTGGTGATGTGGGCACCGAGCTTGTCCCATCTGTGGATAGACCTGGCTCCCCCTCTGCCGTGTCTGTGAAATCCACTAGAAACCTTTTTGAACATGACGTGTTGCATCTTGTGGATCAAGTGCTTTTGGCCAGAGGTATCCCACCCCCCAGGACCTATCCTTCCTTGGGAGGTGATCACCCTTTGCCAAAGACCCCTACCTATTCTCCTCCTTCATTGCCTTTGAAGCCCCTTGATATAGCACAGTCTTCCCCCTCTACGGTTCCCTTTATGGACCTCACTAAGGAACTGCAGTTGCCTTCATGGCAGGAGAGCTTTGCTACGACCCAGGATGTCAGCTGTGGCGTATGTAATTTGGTGTTTCACAGCCATCCAAGGACTTCGAGTCGGCAGGCTGAGCCACTTAGGGGAGGGGTGATCCCTGTCCAGGACACTCACCCCTCTTCAGGTAGACCAGCCTTCCAACTAATGGAGAAGGCTTTGGCATCTGCTGGCGATACTGTGCTGTCAATCTCCCCACCCTCCTCCGGTCCGCTTTGTACACAAGTCGCTCCTAGCGGACACTGGGCGCAAGGGCCTCAGGATGTACTCCCACAGGAAACCCCTTTTGCATTGTCTTCCCCAGCTTCTCCCTCTGAGGAAGTTCACCGTAAAAGCTCATGCAAGAGGAAGCACATGGACTCCACAGAGGAGTCCCTTACTGAAGATGCAGACTTTGATGGTGGGGAAGGGTCCCCTCACTCACCCTCTGAGGTATCCTTTGGTGATATCCTCAAAATCCTTAAACAGAGAGGTGACTGGCAGCCCTCTAACCTGACCTCTGAAGAGTCTGTGTTCCTGCAGGCCTTTTGCACCCAGCCCTCTACCTCCTGGGTTACTCCACCTGCCGAAGAACTGGTCCGGCTCATCGTGCAGCATGCGTGGAAGGCTCCTGACACCATTGAGGCCATTCCCCGGAGGCCAGATAAAATTTTGTCCCCTCCTGCTACTGACCCCCATTGGTCCAAAGGTTTTCCTGTAGATGCTGTGGTGGTGGCAGCCGCAACCGAGAAGGACCTGGCGGAAGAAGAAAGCCAGATTGTCCATCCACCCAACAAAGAGTCACAGGCTCTGGACAGAATAGGGAAGCATACTTTTGCATCAGCGACCTTTGCAATCAGGTCCCTGAATTATATGGCACACTTCACCAGGCTTCAAAGGGATTTAGTATCTGAGCTCTCTGAAACTTTGGCTGGTGCCATGTCTGATGAGGTCCGTGACAAAGTGGCCTCTCAGCTGGCTACCATTGAATCGATATCAAACTCCTCCATGTGCTTGATATCTCATGCATCAGAAGGAGCAGCGAGAGCGGCGAGTTCAGGCGTTGTTTTGAGATGGCACACCTGGATTCCTTTCTCAATGCTCCCATCAAAGCCTCTTCATTGTTTGGACCCAAATTTAAAAGCACACTGGCCAGATGTGAACAGGACGGTAAGACCCTTTCTGCCATAGGTGTCTGTTATTCTTTCCCTCAATGTGCTTTCTCCAGAAACCAAAAGAGTGGGAAGATATGGTACAAAAAGTCTCAGGGTTCTTTCCGTGACACACAGGCCGAGTTCTCCCCTACAGGCAGAGGGGGAAACTCACAGGGAAGATGCCCTTTTTGGGGCAGAGGGTGTCCACATAACCAGGGTTCCAGGGATTCCTTTCCTGGTCAATCCTATCAGCGCTCCTGAAGAGCGGCCCAACTCCTTTCCTCTGGAGGTGATTAGGGGTCATTTCTCCTTGTACCCTTCTGCCTGGCTAACCATCACCACCGACTCTTGGGTACAAAGGATAATAACCAGAGGTTACCATATCCTCTTTGATCTTTGTCCTGCCCCCCAACAAACTTACCCGATGTTCCACCCAGTCAAATGGAAGAAGCAGCACTAGAGATAGCAAAGCTGCTAAGAAAAAGAGTCATCTAAATAGTCCCTCTAGACCAGATAGGATCCAGATTCTACTCAAGACTATTTTTGGTGCCAAAGAAAACTGGGGACTGCAGACCAATTTTGGATCTCAGTGTATTGAACAAGTTTGTAAGAGTACAAAAATTCCGGATGGTCACAATACAGTCTATCCTCCCGCTTTTGGAAAAAGATGACTGGATGTGCTCAATAGATCTTCAAGATGCGTACTACCACATAAACGTGGACAGGTCATCAAAAAGATTTCTGCACTTCCATGTGGGAGCCAGTCACTACCAGTTCAGAGTACTGCCCTTCGGACTCTCTACAGCCCCCAGAGTATTCACAAAGTGCATGAAAGTCATCATAGCTCACTTGCGACTACAAGGATTCCAGGTGTTTCCATACCTAGACGACTGTCTCATCTCCGCCCCCACCAGACATCTATTGGAAGAAGCCCTGGCATACTCTCTCCTTTCTGCAAAAGGCTAGGCATAACCATAAACTGGCAAAAATCCAAACTCACCTCATCTCAGTCCACAGAATTCATAGGGGTCATATTGGATACAAAGAATTGCAGAGCATCCATTCCAGAGCACAAAATTCTAAGGATAAAGCAACAACTGATCCCAATCCTTTCAAGGGAGAAATCCACAGCTCACTCTGTCCTACAGCTATTGGGTTCCATGGCAGCCTCCATCACCATTGTCCCCCTGGCCAGGTTTCACATGAGGTTTCTACAATGGCTACTGCTCACCCAATAGTATCCTTTTCAGCATCCTTTTTCAGCCAAGATTCGAGTAACCCACAGGTGCAAACAGGATTTAAATTGGTGGATGACCCACAACCCATCACAATGGTCTCGCCCCTTCTCCCCCAGCAGCTCAAGGCTACAGCGACCATGGACACCTCCCTGATGGGGTGGGGGGGCTATGTCAGGGTCAGACAGTCCAAGGCACTTGGTCCGAATTGGAGGCCCAACTGCATATAAATGTTCTGGAGCTGAGGGCGGTGCTTCTGGCATTGCAAGCATTCCATTCCCTGCTGCCGTCTGGGACTATTGCAATATAATCAGACAATTTGGCGGAGGTCTGGTGCATCAACAAACAGGGCGGAACCAAATCTTACCCCCTTTGTCAAGAGGCCATGAGGATATGGCAATGGGTGATGGCTACCAACCATTTTCTTCTAGCAATGCACATTCCCGGGAGTTCCAACATGATAGCAGACAGACTCAGCAGGTGCATTCTACAACCTCACGAGTGGTCCCTGAATCTCTTGATAGCGGCGGAGATCTTCCACCACTGGGGCAAATCCTTGCTGCGACCTCTTTGCATCCCCGGCCAACTACAAATGCAGCAACTCCTTCGCCCTGATTCCCCCTCCGGGACAGTCACCAGGCACGCTCTAGTCCACGATTGGCCCTCGGGTCTTCTTTATGCTTTTTCACCTCTTCCCCTCATTCCCCAGTTTCTGAAGAAAGCCCGTCAGTTGAAGAGCAAGGTGATCCTCATAGCACCATATTGGCCTCGCCAGATTTGGTTCCCCTTCCTTTGGCCTCACCTGCTAGATCAACCATGGATCCTCCATCCAACCCCGGGGTTGATCTCCCATCCGGCGAATCTGATCCATTCCAACTTGGACAGCCTGAAGCTCACAGCTTGGCTCTTCCAATTCCCTTGATTGCCAGGCAGAATGATCTTTCTTTACCAGTACGGGACATTCTTATTGCATCTCATATGTTGGTTGAAAGAAAAGCAAGTAGATCCTTTTTCAGCACCAGTGTCGACAGTACTAGAGTATCTAGCTGATTTATTCCACTCGGGTCTATCGGCCTCTACTATTCGAGTTCATTTGGCTGCAATATCTAATTTCCATGAGGGTGTCCAAGACTCATCTCTTATGTCACACAAATTATGCAAGATCTTCATAAAAGGTGTGAATCATCTGAAGCCCCCTTTTAGAGAACCTATTCAACCGTGGGACCTGTCATTAGTTCTACAAGCTCTGACACTGCCACCTTTTGAACCAGCTTCTTCATGCAACCTCAAATATTTGTCATGGAAAACCTTGTTTTTGGTTGCCATTACTTCTGCCAGATGTATTTCTGAGCTTCAAGCCTTATGCATCAAGAGTCCATATTTGATTTTTCATAGAGATAGAGTGTCTTTGAGAACTAATCCTTCCTTTTTGCCAAAAGTGATCTCTGAAATGTCCATTAATCAAACCATTTAATTGCCAGTTTTATTCCCCAATCATTCAAACAGAGGAGAGTATTGCCTACATACCCTAGATATTCACAGGCAAATTCACTTCTACTTGAATAGGACTAAGGCCTCTCGTAAATCAGACCAGTTATTTTTGGTCTATTCTGGATCTAGATTAGGATGTGCTGTTACTAAGGTCACAGTGGCTAGATGGTTGAAAAGACCTTGTGACCTTCATTTATACACAACGTAATATTCCATTACCTACTACCATAAAGGCTCATTCTACAAGGTCGGTGGCAACTTCTGCTGCCTTCCATGCCAGAGCTTCTTTACATGACATTTGCGCAGCTGGAACTTGGGCTACCCCTCATACCTTCATCAATCATTACAAATTGGATTGGGGGAAGAGTATCTTTTGGTTCTATGGTGCTCAGGAATGTCCTTCCATGAGAGCCTCCCAGGAATAAAGGTAGCTGGGGACTCTGTCCCACATGTAAGGAATGAATGAGGATTAACAATATCAGATAAAGAAGTTATGTCTTACCATAACATTCCATCTGTATTGTTGATCCTCGTTCAGTCATTACGACCCTCCCTCCTTCCCCCTCCTGTGGCTTCTAGTGGATCTCACCATCCGGTTCTATTAGGTCATTTGACCAGAGGCAGCCTGTACTTTCTTTTGACTTGCAAACTCAATCTGAGGTAACAGGGAGTGGGGATTTCTGGGTAAGAGTTTTAGCTCGAGAGTTTGTAGCTGACGTGAGCTTGGAAGATGGCCGGCTCGGTTCCGAGGTTGGAACCGATACCCACACGTAATAACTGAACGAGGATCAACAACACGGATGGAACGTTATGGTAAGACATAACTTCTTTTTTTGGTACCTATCTTTAAGAATAAGGGTGATGTGCAGAGCTGTAGTAACTACAGAGAGATAAAATTAATCAGTCACAGCTTGAAGTTATGGGAAAGAGTACTGGAAGCTTGGTTAAGAAGGGAGGTGATGATTAGTGATCAGCAGTATGGGTTCATGCCAGGAAAGAGCACTATAGATGCAATGTTTGCTCTGAGAGTGTTGATAGAGAGATATAGAGAAGGTCAGAAGGAGATGCGTTGTGTCTTTGTGGACTTAAAGAAAGCATATGGCAGGGTGCCTAGAGGGAGTTGTAATATTGTATGAGGAAGTCGGGAGTGGCAGAGAAGTATGTAAGAGTGGTACAGGATATGTACGAGGGTAGTGTGACAGTGGTGAGATCTGCGGTGGGAGTGATGGATGCATTTAAGGTGGAGATGGGATTACATCAAGGATCAGCTCTGAGCCCTTTCTTATTTGCAGTGGTGATGGACAGGTTGACACACGAGGTCAGACAGGAGGCCCCATGGACTATGATGTTTGCAGATGACATTGTAATCTGTAGTGAGAGCAGGGACCAGGTTGAGGAGACCCTGGAGTGGTGAAGATATGCTCTAGAGAGGAGAGGAATGAAGGTCAGCAGGACTAAGACAGAATATATGTGTGTGAATGAGAGAGAGGATAGAGGAATGGTGAGGATGCAGGGAGTAGAGTTGGGGAAGGTGGATGAGTTTAAGTACTTGGGATCAACAGTTCAG